>NC_041217.1:4537270-4630597 GCF_002837175.3 Physeter macrocephalus | reverse complement strand
GTGTTTCCTTATTTATTTTCATTTTGGATGATCTGTCCTTTGGTGAAAGTGGGGTGTTAAAGTCCCCTATTATCATTGTGTTACTGTCGGTTTCCCCTTTTATGGATATTAACCTTTGCCTTATGTATTGAGGTGCTCCTATTTTGGGTGCATAAGTATTTACAATTGTTATATCTTCTTTTTGGATTGATCCCTTGATCATTATGTAGTGTCCTTCTTTGTCTCTTGTAATAGTCTTTATTTTAAAGTCTATTTTGTCTGATATGAGAATTGCTACTACAGCTTTCTTTTGATTTCCATTTTTATGGAATATGTTTTTCCATCTCCTCACTTTCAGTCTGTATGTGTCCCTAGGCCTGTAGTGGGTCTCTTGCAGACAGCATATATATGGGTCTTATTTTTGTATCCATTCAGCCAGTCCATGTCTTTTGGTTGGAGCATTTAATCCATTTACATTTAAGGTAGTTATCAATATGTATCTTCCTATTACCATTTTCTTAATTGTTTTGTGTTTGTTACTGTAAGTCTTTTCCTTCTCTTGTGTTTTCTGCCTAGAGAAGTCCCTTTAGCATTTGTTGCAGAGCGGGATTGGTGGTGTTGAATTCTCCTAGCTTTTGCTTGTCTGTAAAGTTTTTCATTTCTCCATCAAATCTGAATGAGATCTTTGTTGGGTAGAGTAATCTTGGTTGTAGGTTTTTCCCTTTCATCACTTTAAATATATCCTGCCACTCCCTTCTGGCTTGCAGAGTTTCTGCTGAAAGATCAGCTGTTAACCTTATGGGGATTCTGTTGTATGTTAATTGTTGCTTTTCCCATGCTGATTTATTGATTGATTGATTGATTGTGGTATGCGGGCCTCTCACTGTTGTGGCCTGTCCTGTTGTGGAGCACAGGCTCCAGACGCACAGGCTCAGCAGCCATGGCTCACGGGCCCAGCTGCTATGCGGCATGTGGGATCTTCCCAGACTGAGGCACGAACCCATGTCCCCTGCATCAGCAGGCAGACTCTCAACCACTGTGCCACCAGGGAAGCCCCCTTGCTGTTTTTAATATTTTTCTTTGTATTTAATTTTTAATAGTTTGATTAATATGTGTCTTGGCATGTTTCTCCTTGGATTTATCCTGTATGGGACTCTCTGTGCTTCTTGGACTTGATTGACTTTGCTTTCCCATAATAGGAAAGTTTTCAACTATAATGTCTTCAAATATTTTCTCAGTCCCTTTATTTTTTGCTCTTCTTCTTCTGGGACCCCTATAATTTGGATGTTGGTGCATTTAATGTTGTCCTAGAAGTCTTTGAGATTGTCCTCAATTCTTTTCCTTCTTATTTCTTTATTCTGCTCTGAGGTAGTTATTTCCACTATTTTATCTTCCAGGTCACTTATCCATCTTGTGCCTCAGTTATTCTGCTACTGATTGCTTCTAGAGAATTTTTAATTTCATTTATTGTGTTGTTCAGCATTGTTTCTTTGCTCTTTAGTTTTTCTAGGTCCTTGTTAAACTTTTCTTTTATTTTCTCCATTCTATTTCCAAGATTTTGAATCATCTTTACTCTCATTACTCTGAATTCTTTTTCACGTAGACTGCCTATTTCTTCTTCATTTGTTTGGTCTTGTGGGTTTTTGCCTTGCTCCTTCATTTGCTGTGTATTTCTCTGTCTTCTCATTTTGCTTAGCTTACTGTGTTTGGGGTCTCCTTTTCTCAGGCTGCAGGTTCGTTGTTCCTGTTGTTTTTGGAGTCTTTCCCCAGTGGGTAAGGTTGGTTCATTGGGTTGTGTAGGCTTCCTGGTGGAGTGGACTGGTGCCTGTATTCTGGTGGATGAGGCTGGATCTTGTCTTTCTGGTGGGCAGGACCACATCTGGTGGTGTGTTTTGGGGTGTCTGTGACCTTATTATGACTTTGGGCAGCCTCTCTGCTAATGGTGGGGTTGTGTTCCTGTCTTGCTAGTTGTTTGACATAGGGTGTCCAGCACTGTAGCTTGCTGGGTCATTGAGTCGAGCTGTTTCTTAGCATTAAGTTGGAGATACCTGGGAGAACTTTTGCCGTTTGATATTATGTGGGGCCGGGAGGTCCCTGGTGGACCAATGTCCTGAACTAGGCTCTCCCATCTCAGAGGCTCAGGCCTGACACCCAGCCAGAGCACCAAGACCCTGTCAGCCACACGGCTGCTCCTGCAGATGGTCTGTGAAGGTCACTGCTGAGCCATCCTTTGTTCCTGCCCTATAGACCCCTTCAGGTCCAAGACTATTGTTGCTGTTCTTTCAGCACCACTGGAACATGCACAGGGAAAGTGATGTGCAGTCCTGGGTATGTTGTTGACTTCTCTCTGCCTTCTTCAACTCTGCTAAGTTCTTCATTTCTACCATGAGAGATGCTCCTGGGAGAACTAGGAAGTGACACATGAGAGGGGTCAGAATGTTGTCCCAGAACTGAGGCTAATCAAGTCAACCTTAGATGGCACATAACACCCTTTGCCCTGGATTCGAGTCAGTTTTATTTGCTGGGATACAAAGTCCAAAGCTGCAGACTCCCCCAGAAAGCTGGTGCGGCGACACTCCTGCAACCTCTGACTTCTCCCTGACAGGATGATGGGATTGAACTCATTAATATAATAAAAATTTCAATATCCTAGCTAAAAAAATTGAACAACACTTTTAAAAATACTGTCAAATATCCAGTATGCATCCAAATCTCCCATTATCTCATAAATGCTATAAATGTATTTATTTTATAGTTTTTTTGAATCAGAACATAAGTAAGTCCATATGTGAAAGTTGATTTTTTTAAGTTTTTTTTAAACATACATTCTTTTTCAGACTCTTTTCCCTTATAGGTTATTACAAAATATTGAGTGTAGTTCCCTGTGCTATATAGTAAGTCCTTATTGGTTATCTATTTTATATATATGGTAAGTTCCCCACATACGAACCTTCATGTTGTGAAGTTTCAAAGATGCAAACATGCCCCCGTATGCCAGCTGTTGTACTGTGCTACTGTATTTTTCAAGATACTGTACTGTAAGATTAAAAATGATTTCTTTATTTTTTGTGTTTGTTTTTTATGTATTATTTGTGTGAAAAATATTATAAACCTATTACAGTATAGTGCTGTATGGCCGATTGTGTTAGTTGGGTACCAAGGCTAACTTTGTTGAACTTACGAACAAATTGGATTTACAATCATGATCTCAGAATGTAACTCATTCGTATGTAAGGGACTTACTTTAGTAGGGTGTTTATGTTAATCCCAAACTCCTAATTTATCATTCTCCCTGCCCCCTGCTTTCCCCTTTGGTAATCATGTTTGCTTTCTATGTCTGGGTCTATTTCTGTTTTGTAAATAAGTTCATTAGAATCATTTTTTAAGATTCCACATGTAAGTGATATCATATGGTATTTGTCTTTCTCTGGCTTACTTCACTTAGAATGATAGTCTCTAGATCCATCCATGTTGTTGATTAATATATATGTACCACATCTTTTTTTTTTTTTTTTTTGTGAGGTACGCGGGCCTCTCGCTGTTGTGGCCTCTCCCATTGCGGAGCACAGGCTCCACATGCACAGGCTCAGCGACCATGGCTTACGGGCCTAGCCGCTCCACGGCATGTGGGATCTTCGCAGACCAGGACACGAACCCATGTCCCCTGCATTGGCAGGCAGACTCTCAACCACTGTGCCACCAGGGAAGCCCTACCACATCTTCTTGATCCATTCATCTGCTGATGGATATTTAGGTTGCTTCCATGTCTTGGCTATTGTAAATAATGCTGCAGTGAACATTGGGGTGCATGTATCTTTTTGAATTAGAGTTTTCTCTGCATATATACCCAGGAGTGGGATTGCAGGATCATATAGCAGCCTATTTTTAATTTTTAAAGGAACCTCCATACTGTTCTTCATATTTCCTGCACCAATTTACATTCCCACCAACAGCTGAGTTTCTTTTAATTGTTGTCTTTCTTCTCTGTCTCTGCTTCTTTCTCCCTCTTTTATTTCTTGCTTTTGTTGTGTTGCCGTTAAAGTAATACAGGTTGTTTTTATGTACTTGAGCAGCTTCCTCTGTCTTCTATATATCCTGAACATTGGTAGTTGATCTAGAGGTTTGATCAGATTTGGATTATATATGTTTCCAAGACAATTTCATGGGTGGTGGGGTGTTCTATCTGAAGGCAAAAATTATCTGATTTTCTATCTTTTGTGATGTTAGCAGACATTGATGCTCAATGCTTAGATCAAGTAGTTCATTAGGGAAGAAAATGGTGATATTCTAGCTCTATTCTTCCCTCTTCATTTATTAGCTGGAATACTATTAGAAAGTGAAACTTCGCTGATCTACTCTTAGGTTATCCAACGGTATATTAGTATGGGAAAGGCAGGAAAGATGTTTGTTTCTTTCTCATTATGTACCCATTTCCAAAATAATGAGTTCAATTCCTAGTACACTCTGATGATGATCAGTTCGCTCTTTTTTTGGTATTATAATAAATTCATGGAAATAAACGTTTAATATACTTCAGTACATTGCATCTACTATTTTCATTGGTGTTCACATTACATCATTTTAGCCCATGCGAGGCTCTTCAATTTGGCTCTTGAGATCTTTTGAAATGAATAGTTTTTGATAGATTCATGGCTATATTGTATTACAAGATATTTCAGGCATCTTGCATGTTTCCTATCCCAGACCTGGACAACATTTTTTTCTAAAGATCCTCAGGTTCTTTTCAGTAGGAAATGGTCCAGTCTGTGGAGAACAGCTTAGGAACTAATTTCACATGCCACACCTGGGTTGGTCATTGTTTCCTTTTCAGTAGACAGAACTAGGTAACAATTCTTGTTTTTTAAAGAGAAAATATTTCATGCCTTGTATCATATTTTCTTCTAATATTCAGATTTTACATTTGCATTTTCTTTCTCCTATGCTATCAATCTTCGTTTTAAGGACATAATAGTTTTTACGTCGATGTCTCCCTAGTCATTTTTGTTCTCTGAAGCTCATTTTCTGGAATATTCCTCAGGAAAGGTTTAAGGGTATTCATCATGAACTGTATGTTGTTAACAATTTGTTGGTAACTGGATATAATTTCCTGTCTCACACTTCGTTCTTTGGGCATGTTAAAGAAGTTACTCCATTATCTCCTGTCATTGCTGCTTTTCAAGAACATTGCCATTGTAAAGTCTAATTGCAATCTGAATTTCTTTCTTGCTTGGAATTTTTATCTTTAAAGTCCAGTGATTTTATTAAATATTTTTGGTGCATTAGATTTTTATTATTGCTGTAATAAAATACCACAAAGTTAACAATGTAAAGCAACACAAATTTATCATCTTACAGTTCTCTAGGTCAGATATCCCAAATGGGTGTCACTGGGCTAAAATCAGCATATCAGCAAAGAAGCATTCCTTTCTGGAACCTCTATGGGACAGTCTGTTTCCTTGTCTCTTCCAGCTTCTAGAGGCCGCCCATGTTCCTTGAGTCATGGACCCCTTCCTCTTCAAAGCCAGCACCATCATATCTCCCTCGATCCTTTTTCAATAGTCACATTGCTCTCCCACCACAGCCAAGAAAAGTTCTCCATTCAGGATTCGTGTGATTAGATAGGGCCCACTCAGATAGCACAGGATAATCTCATCTCAAGGTCCTTAACCTTTCTTTTGACTTTTTTAAATTTAATTTTTATTTTATATTGGGGTATAGTTGATTTACAATGTTGTGTTAGTTTCAGGTGTACAGCAAAGTGATTCAGTTATACATATATCCATCCTTTTACAGATTCATTTCCCATACAGGTTATTACAGAGTATTGAGTAGAGTTCCCTCTGCTATACAGTAGGTACTTATGGGTTATCTTCTATTTTATATATAGTAGTGGGTAAATGTTAACCCCAAACTCCTAATCTATCCCTCCCCACTTCACGTTTCCTCTTTGATAACCATAAGTTTGTTTTTGAAGTCTGTGAGTCTGCTTCTGTTTTATAAATAAGTTCATTTGTATCATTTTTTTAAGATTCCACATGTACGTGATATCATATGATACTTGTCTTTGACTTACTTCACTTAGTATGATAATCTCTAGGTCCATCCATGTTGCTGCAAATGGCATTATTTTATTCTTTTGATGGCTGAGTAATATTCCATTGTACACATGTACCACATCTTCTGTACCCATTCCTCTGTCAGTGGACATTTAGGTTGCTTCCGTGTCTTTGCTATTGTAGTGAACTGCAATGAACTGCGATGTAATGCTGCAGTGAACATTGGGGTGCATATATTTTTTGAATTATGGTTTTCTCCATGTATATGCATGCCCAGGAATAGGATTGCTGGATCATATGGTAGCTCTAATTTTAGTTTTTTAAAGAAGCTCCATACTATTCTCCATAGTGGTTGTACCAATTTACATTCCCACCAACAGTGTAAGAGGGTTCCCTTTTCTCCACACCCTCTCCTTCATTTATTGTTTGTAGACTTTTTGACAATGGCCATTCTGACCAGTGTGAGGTGATATCTCATTGTAGTTTTGATTTGAATTTCTCTAATAATTAGTGATGTTGAGCATATTTTCATGTGCTTTCTGGCGATCTGTGTATCTTTTTAGAGAAATGTCTGTTTGACTCTTCTGCCCATTTTTTGATTAGGTTGTTGTCTTTTGATATAGAGCTGCTTAAGCTGTTTGTATATTGTGGAAATTAATCCCTTGTCAGTCACTTCATTACCAAATATTTTCTCCCATTCTGTGGGTTGTCTTTTCATTTTGTTTATGGTTTCCTTTCCTGTGCAAAAGGTTTTAAGTTTCATTAGATCCCATTTATTTATTTATTTAGCATTACGCGGGCCTCTCACTGTTGTGGCCTCTCCTGTTGCGGAGCACAGGCTCTGGACGCGCAGGCTCAGCAGCCATGGCTCATGGGCCTAGCCGCTCTGCAGCATGTGAGATCTTCCCAGACCGGGGCACAAACCCGTGTCCCCTGCATCAGCAGGCAGACTCTCAACCACTGCACTACCAGGGAAGCCCTCCCATTTATTTTTGTTTTTATTTTCATTAATCTAGGAATTGGGTCCAAAAGGATATTGCTGCAATTTATGTCAAAGAGTGTTCTGCCTGTGTTTTCCTCTAAGAGTTTTATAGTATCTGGCCTTACATTTAGGTCTTTAATCCATTTTGAGTTTATTTTTGTGTGTGGTATTAGAGAATGTTCTCATTTCATTCTTTTACATGTAGCTGTCCAGTTTCCCCAGCACCATTTAGTGAAGATACTGTCCTTACCCCACTGTATATTCTTGCCTCCTTTGTCATAGATAAATTGACCATAGGTACATGGGTTTATTTCTGGGCTTTCTATCCTGTTCCATTAATCTATATTTCTGTTTTTGTGCCAGCACCATACTGTTTTGATGACTGTAGCTTTGTGGTATAGTCTGAAGTCAGGGAGCCTGATTGCTCCAGCTCCACTTTTCATCCTCAGGATTGCTTTGAATATTCGGGTTCCTTTGTGTTTCCATACAAATTGTAAAATTTTTTGTTCTAGTTCTGTGGAAAACGCCATTGGTAATTTGATAGGAATTGCCTTGAATCTGTAGATTGCTTTGGGTAGTATAGTCATTTTGACAATATTGATCTTTCCAATCCAAGAATATGGTATATCTTTCCATCTGTGTCATCTTCAGTTTCTTTCATCAGTGAATTATACTTTTCAGAGTACAGATCTTTTGCCTCCTTAGGTAGGTTTATTCCTAGGTATTTTATTATTTTTGTTGCAATGGTAAATGGGATTGTTTTCTTATTTCTCTTTCTGATCTTTTGTTGTTAGTGTATAGGAATGCAGGAGATTTCTGTGTATTAATTTTGTATCCTGCAACTTTACTGAATTCATCGATGAGGTCTAGTAGTTTTTTGGTAGCATTTTTAGGATATTCTATGTACAGTATCATACATGTCACTGTCATCTGTAAACAGTGACAGTTTTATTTCTTCTTTTCCAATTTGGATTCCTTTTATTTCCTTTTCTTCTGACTGCCATGGCTGGGACTTCCAAAATTATGTCAAATAAAAGTGGTGAGAGTGGACATCCTTGTCTTGTTTCTGATCTTAGAGGAGATGCTTTCAGCTTTTCACCATTGAGTATGATGGGTTTTTGTGTGTGTGTGATATGCGGGCCTCTCACTGTTGTGGCCTCTCCCGTTGTGGAGCACAGGCTCCAGATATGCAGGCTCAGCGGCCATGGCTCACTGGCCCAGCCGCTCCATGGCATGTGGGATCTTCCTGGACCAGGGCACGAACCTGTGTCCCCTGCATCGGCAGGTGGATTCTCAACCACTGCGCCACCAGGGAAGCCCTGAGTATGATGTTAACTGTGGGTTATTTGTATATGACCTTTATCATGTTGAGGTAGGTCACCACTATGCCACTTCCTGGAGTTTTTATCATAAATGGGTGTTAAAGTTTGTCAGAAGCTTTTTCCACATCTATTTAGATGCTCATATGGTTTTTATTCTTCAGTTTATTAATGTGGTGTATCAAACTGATTGATTTGTGGATATTAAAGAATCCTTACATCCTTGGAATAAATCCCACTTGATCATGGTGTATAACCCTTTAAATGTCTTGTTGGATTTGGTTTGGTTTTAGTATTTTGTTGGTGATTTTTGCATCTATGTTCATCAGTGATATTGGCCTGTAATTTTTTTTGTGTGTGTGGTATTTTTGTCTGGTTTTGGTATCAAGGTGATGGTGGCCTCATAGAATGAGTTTGGGAGTTTTCCTTCCTCTGCAAGTTTTTGGAATAGTTTCATAAGTATAGGTGTTAACTCTTCTCTAAATGCTTGATAGAATTTGCCTGTGAAGCCATCTGGTCCTGGACTTTTGTTTATTGGAAGTTTTAAAATCACAGTTTCACTTTCAGTACTTGTAATTAGTCTGCTCATATTTTCTATTTCTTCCTTGTTCAGTCTTGGAAGGTTGTTCCTTTCTAAGGATTTGTTCATTTCTTCTAGGTTGTCCATTTTATTGGCATATAGTTGCTAGTAGTAGTCTCTTATGATCCTTTGTATTTCCAGTGTGTCAGTTGTAACTTCTCCTTTTTCACTTGTAATTTAATTGATTCAGTCCCTCTCCCTTTTTTTCTTAATGAGTCCAGCTAAAGGTTTATCAATTTTGTTTATCTTTTCAAAGAACCAGTTTTAGTTTCATTGATCTTTTCTATTGTTTTCTTCTCTGTTTCATTTATTTCTGCTCTTTATGGTTTTTTCTTTCTACTAACTTTGGGTTTTGTTTGTTCTTCTTTCTCTAGTTGCTTTGGGTGTAAGGTTAGGTTGTTTATTTTAGATTTTTCTTGTTTCCTGAGGTAAGACTGCATTGCTATAAACTTCCCTCTTTCTAAGTTCTACTGCTTTTGCTGCATCCTATAGGATTTGGATTATTGTGTTTTTGTTTTCCTTTGTCTCTGGGTATTTTTTGATGTCCTCTTTGATGTCTTCAGTGATCTATTGATTGTTTAGTAACATATTGTTTATCCTCCACGTGTTTGTGTTTTTTTACAGTTTTTTTCTTGTAGTTGATTTCTAATCTCATAGTGTTTCGGTCGGAAAAGATGCTTGATATGATTTCAGTTTTCCTAAATTTGTCAATGCTTCATTTGTGGCCCAGCATGTGATCTATACTGGAGAATGTTCCACATGCACTTGAGAAGAGTGTGTATTCTTTTGCTGTCTAATGGAATGTCCTATAAACATCAGTTAAGTTCATCTGGTCCAATGTGTCATTTAAGGCCTGTGTTTCCTTATTGATTTTCTGTCTGGATATTGTGTCCATTGATGTAAGTGAGGTGTTAAAGTCCCCCATTATTATTGTGTTACTGTTGATTTCCCCCTTTATGTCTGTTAACATTTGCCTTATATATTGAGGTGCTCCTATGTTGGGTTCAAATATGTTTAAAATTATTATATCTTCTTGGATTGATCCCTTGATCATTATGTAGTGTCATTCATTGTCTCTTGTAACAGTCTTTACTATAAAATCTGTTTTGTCTGATATGAGTATTGCTACTCCAGCTTTCTTTTGATTTCCATTTGCATGGAATATCTTTTTCCATCCCCTCACTTTCAGTCTGTATGTGTATCTAGGTCTGAAGTGGGTCTCTTATAGACAGCATATATATGGGTCTTGTTTTTGTATCCATTCAGCCAGTCTTTGTCTTTTGGTTGGAGCATTTAATCCATTTACATTTAAGGTAATTGTCAATATATATGTTCTTTTTGCCATTTATTTAATTGTTTTGGATTTGCTTTTGTACATGATTTTTCTTCCCTTCCTCTTTTTTTCCTCTTCTCTTGTGATCTGATGACTATACTTAGAGTTGTGTTTGGATTCCTTTTTCTTATTTATATTAGATTTTTTGTTTGCAGTTTCCATGAGGTTTTGATGTAGCAATCTATATATATACAAGATTATACTAAGTTGCTGGTCTCTTAATTTCAAATGAATTTCCAATATCCTGCATTTGTACTCTTCTTTTCTCACAATTGCTGGTTTTGATATCTTATTTGTGTGTGGATGATTTTCTACCTTTACTGTATGTTTGCCTTTACCAGTGAGCTTTCCCATTTGTAATTTTCTTGTTTCTAGGTATGGCCTTTTCTTTTCCACCTAGAGAAGTTCCTATAGCATTTGTTGTAAAGCTGGTTTGATGGTGGTGAATTCTCTTAGATTTTGCTTGTCTGTAAAGCTTTTGATTTCCCCATCAAATCTGAAAGAGAGCCTTGCTGGGTAGAGTATTCTTGGCTGTAGATTTTCCCCTTTCATCACTTTAAATATATCATGCTACTTTCTCTGGCCTACAGTATTTTGCTGAAAAATCAGCTGATGACCTTATGTGAATTCCCTTGTATATTTTACTTGCTTTTCCCTTGTTGCTTTTAGTAATTTTTCTTTGTGTTTAATTTTTGTCAGTTTGATTTATATGTGTATCCTCATGTTTCTTCTTGTGTTTATCCTGTATGGGACTCTCTCTCCTACATGCACTTCCTGGACTTGAGTGAGTGTTTCCCTTACTATGTTAGTGAAGTATTCGGCTATAATCTCTTCAAATATTTTCTCAGGCCCTTTCTCTCTCTCTCCTCTCCTTCTGGGAGCCTGATAATGTGAATGTTGTTGTGTTTAATGGTGTCCCAGAGGTCTCTGAGACTATCCTCATTTCTTTTCATTTTTCTTTATTCTGTTCTGCAGCAGTGATTTTTCACCAGTCTGTCTCCAGTTTACTTACTCTTTTATGTGGTGTTCTGTTGCCTGAGAGCATGCATGTAGGGAAAGAAGCTCCTATGGCAGTCCTGCCCCTCTCTCATGCCCCTGAACAATGGTGCCTTGACTCTCCGGTGAGCCCAGGCTTCTTCCTAGTGCACCATCACTTGCCACACTCCAGCCTCTTCAGGCTGCCTCTGTGCAGCCAACCCAGATCCTCTCCCTGAATCTGAACTATCTGAAGCCCAGGCTTCAGCACTGAGCCCCTGCTAACACCTGCAGATGAGTGTCTCAGGCTGGGAAGCCCAGGGTGGTGGTACTGACCACCTGTGCAAGTTTCCATTTTTCTCTCCATTTTGCTTTCTGCAGATTGGTTGCTGCCCTCTCCTCTGTGGCTCCAAAGCTCCCCTTCCATCCAGGCTGGTCTCCCCACCAGTGAGAGGACTTCCCAGGGTGTGGGAACGTTTCTGCCTTCATAGCTCCTCCCCTGGGGCACAGGTCCCGCCTGAATTCCTTTCTCGCTCTCTTTTTTTTTTCTTTTGTACTACCTGGTTATATGGAGGTTTTCTTGCTATTTCGGAAGTCTGAGGTCTTCTGCCAGCGTTCAGTAGATGTTCTGTGTGAATCGGTCCACTTGTAGATGTATTTTTCATGTATTTGTGGAAGAAAGTGAGCTCCAGGTCCTCTGCCATCTTGATTCCTTCAAGGTCCTTAACCTTAATTACACCTGTAAAGTCCCTTTGTCAGGCAGCTAACACACAGTTCTGGAGACTAGGGTGCAGACATCTTTAAGGGACCATTATTCTGCTACCGCACTTGATCTTACTTGTTCTGGGTCAGTTTCCCAGGAAAGTGATGGATTATTTCAATATGGGGTTTCAAATCTTAACCTTATGTTTGAAACATTTTCTTGAATTACAGTTTTTTGTTGCTGCTCTTGTTCTATTCCATTGCATTGCTTTATTTTTCCAGGGACTTCTATTATATATGTTGGAGCTTCTTTACTAGCTCCTAATTTATCAGTTTCACTCAAATACTTTTTATTTCTTTCTACATTTCTCTTTTATTTTGTTTTTTTCTTTTCACCTATTCCTCTTAAGTTACTATATATTGAGTTTTTTTACTCTTATGTTTCCTTTGGCTTAATCTTTATTTCTGAATACTTTTTTCTTTTATTTTAATTCTCTTCTGGCTACTATCACTTTATTTACAATACACTTTTTTTTTTAGAACAGTTTCAGACTAACAGAAAAACAGGAGATAATACAGAGAGTTCCCATAATCTCCCCTCCCCCAAGAGAGTTTCTCTGTTTATTAGCATCAAACATTAGTGTGGTATATCTATTATAATAATTAACCAATATTTATATATTATGACTAACATCAATCATTTAAATTAAGGTTCATTCTTTGTGTTGTACAGGGCTTTGGGTTTTAATAAATGCATAATGTCACATAATACCCTACAGAATAGTTTCTCTGCCCTAAAAATCCCCTATAAATGGGTGTTACACCTATTCATCCCTCATTTCTTCCCCTAAGCCCCTGGAAACCATTCATCTTTTACTTTCTCTGTAGTTTTGCTCTTTCCAGGATGGTCATATAGTTGGAATTGAAGAGTATTTAGCTTTTCAGATGACTTTGTTCATGTAGTAATATGCATTTAGAGTTCCTCCATGTGTCTTCATGACTTTGTAGCTCATTGCTTTTTATTGTTGAGTAATAGTCCATCGTATAAATATACAACAGTTTGTATATCCAGTCACTTCTTGGTTGCTTCCAGTTTCTGACAATTATGAATAAAGCTGCTATAAACATTCATGTGTAGGCTTTTGTGTGGACATAATATTTCAATTCCACTGGATAAATATCTGGGAGTAAATTGTTAGGTAGCAAAACTATGTTTAGCTTTCTAAAAAATTGTCAAATGGTCTTTCAAAGTAGTGGTACCATTGTGCGTTTGCAGCAGCAAAGATGACAGTGCCTGTTGTTCCACATCAGAACCAATGTTGTCAGGTTTTTGGAATTTAGCCATTCTAATAAGTGTGTAGTAGTACTTCATTGTTTTAATTTGAAATTAGTATATGCTGTTGAGCATCTTTTTTAATGCATATTTGTGAGCCATACATCTTTGCTGAAGTGTCTGTTCAATTCCTTTTTCCATTTTTTCAATTGGATTGTTTTTTATTATTGAATTTTATGAGTTTGTTGTATATTTTGGATGCAAGTTCTTTATCATATGTATGCTTTGCAAGTATTTTCATCCATTATGTGGCTTGTCTTTTTGTTCTCTTAAGAGTGTCTTTAAGTAGAGCAGAAGTTTTTAGTTTTAATAAAATATAAATTATTAATTTTTTTCAAGGAAAGCTCTTTTGATGTTATATGTAAAAATTTATTGTCAAATAAATTCAAGGTCATGTAAATTTTCTCCTGTGTTATTTTCTAGAAATTTTATAGCCTTTTGCTTTACATTGAAGTCTATGATATATGTTGAGTTAATTTTTGCAAAAGGTATAAGTTCTGTGTCTAGATTCAACTTTTCTTTGTGTACGGATGTCCAGTTGTTTTAGCATCATTTCTGGAAAGGACGATCCTTTATCCATTGAATGACCTTTTCTCCTTTGTCAAAGATGAGTTGACTACACTTGTGTGGGTTTATTTATGGGCTCTCTATCCTGTTCCACTGATCTATTTGTCTAGTCTTTAGTGAATACTGTCTTGATTAATTTAACTTTATAGTAAGTCTTGGAATTAATTCTCCAATTTTTTTTCAACATTGTTTTGTCTCTCCTGGTAATTTTGCATTTCCATATAAACTTTAAAATCAGTTTTTCATATCCACAAAATGAGATGTTAACTGGCATTGCTTTAGATCTAGTTGGGAAGAATTGACATCCTAACCATATTGAGTCTTTCTGCCAATGAACATGGACTATCTCTCCATTGGTTTCAAATTTCTTTCATTTTTTATAAGAGTTTTATAGTTTTCTTCACATAGCTCCTGTATAGTTTTGTTAAATTTATGCCTAAGTAGTTCATTATTTTGATGCTAATGTTACTAATATTCTAATTTTAATTTCAAATTACAATTGTTTGTTGCTGGTATATAAGAAAGAAATTTACTTTCATATATTGACCATATATCCTGAAACCTTTATACAGTTGCTTATTCGTTCCAGTAGGTTTTGTTTTGTTTTTCTGTTCTTTGGATTTTTCTTCATAGGACACTCATGTCATCTGCAAAGACAGCTTTATATCTTCCTTCCCAATGTATATACCTTTTATTTTTTAAGTCATATTGTATTAGCTAGAAATTTTCATACAGTATTGAATAGGAATGGTGAAAGGGGTCATACTTGCCTTGTTCTCGCATTTAAGGGAAAGGCATCCAATTTCTCACCACTAAGTATGATGTTAGCTATAGGTTGTTCACAGATGTTGTTTATCAAGTTGAGGAAGTTCTCCCCTATTCCTAGCTGACTGAGAGTTTTTATAATGACTGGGTGTCTAATTTTATCAAATGCTTTTTCTGTATCTATTGATAAGTTTATGTTTCTTCTTCTTTAGCCTGTTGATGTGATTGATTACATTGACCGGTTTTTGAATTTTGAACCAGCTTTGCCTACCTGAAATAAGTCCCACTTGGTCATGCTGTGTAGTTCCTTTTGTACATTGCTTAATTTGATTTGTTAATATTTTGTTGAGGATTTTCAAATCTACATTCATGGGAGATTGGCCCTTTCTTTTCCTTTCTTGAAATGTCTTGATCTGGTTTTGGTATTTTCGTAATGCTGCCTCATAAAATAAGTTAGAAAGTAATCCCTCTGCTTCTGTCTTCTAGAAGAGATTATAGAGAATTGATTTCATTTCTTCCTTAAATATTTAGTCTAATCACCAGTGAAATCATCTGGGGCTGGTGCTTTCTTTTTGGAAGATTATTATTTATTGTTACTTTCTTTTATCCATATAGGTGTATTCTATCTCTCCTATGTGAGTTTGAGTAGTTTGTGTCTTTCAATGATAGGTCCATTTCATTAAAGTTATCAAATTTGTGATCACAGAATTGTTCATAATATTCCTTCAGTGTCCATGGGACCAATAGTGATCTCCTCTCATTTCTGATTTTAGTAATTTATGTCTTCCCACTTTTTTCTTAGTTTATAAATTTTATTGATCTTTTCAAAGTATCAGCTTTTGATTTAGTTTTCTCCAGTTTCTGTTTTAAATTTTATGATTTTTGCTCTAAACATATTGCTTCTTTTCTTCTACTTGCTTACATTTATATTGCTCTTCTTGGTCTATTTTCCTTTTGATTTAGTTGATTTTCTCCAGTTTCTGTTTTAAATTTTATGATTTTTGCTCTAAACATATTGCTTCTTTTCTTCTACTTGCTTACATTTATATTGCTCTTCTTGCTCTATTTTCTTATGGTGGAAATTTATGTTATTGATTTTAGATTTCTCTTCTTTTGTAATATATGCATTCAATGCCATAAATTTGTCTCTAAGCCCTGATTCCACTGCATATAACAATTTTAGATACATTTTATTTTACATTTTATTTTAATATTTAGTTAAAATATTATAAAAATTTATGAAACTTCTTTTCCCACCCATGCGATGTTTAGAAGTAAGTTGTTTAACCTCCAGATATTGTGGGATTTTACAACTATGTTTCTGTTATTGTTTTCTACTTTAATTCCATTGAGGTCTGAAGGCATCCCTTGCATTATTTCTATTCTTTTTAATGTCTTAAGGTGTGTTTTGAGGCCCAGAATGTGGTCTAACTTGGTGAATGTTTCATGTGATCTTGAGAAGAATGTATATTCCATTGTTGTTGAATCCAACTGATTGGTGATGTTGTTAAGGTCAACTATATCCTTAAAAATTTTTTGCTTACTGGATCTATAAAAATGAAAGAAGGGTATTGATGACTCCAACTATATTTGGCAAATTTACCTATTTCTCTTTGCGTTTCTATCAGTTTTATTCCCATGTATCTTAGTGCTGTGTTGTTAGGTATGTGCATGTTCAGTATTTTACTCTTGGGGAATTGACTCCCTTAACATTATGTGACACCTTTCTCTATCCCTGTTATTTTTCCTTGTTCTCAAGTCTGCTTGATCTGAATTTAATATAGCTATTCCAGATTTCTTTTGATTAGTGTCAGCATAGTATATCTTTCTCCATCCTTTTACTTTTAAACTATCCCTGTCTTTATATTTAAAGTGGGTTTCTTTTAGACAATATACACATTTTTTAATCCACTCTGACAGTCTCTCTCTCTTAATTGGTATACTTAGGCCATTCACATTTAAAGTTATTGGTATAGTTGGGTTGATATCTACCATAATTATAATGATATTGTATTTATTGTTCTTATCCTTTTTTTTTTCTCTGCATCTTTCCCTTATTGTCGGCTTCTCTGGTGTTATTTGAATGCTTAATATAATTCCATTTTCTCTATTGTCTTAGCATTGCAATTATACTTCTTTTTAAATTTTTGTTAGTACTGTTCTAGAGCTTGCAATATACATTTACAATAATTTAAGTTCACTTTCAAAAAACACTAGTGTTTCACAAGAAAGGTAGCTACTTTATAATTGAGTTTTCACAATTCTCCCTTCCTATTCCATATAATATTGCTGTCATTACTTATCCATATAACATAATCACCCAATACATTGTTCTTATTACGCCAAACAAATCATTATCTGTTAAATCAATTAAGAATCCAAAAAAGAAAATATTTTATTTACCTTTATTTATTCCTTCTCTAATGTGCTCTTTTTCTTTTTGGAGGTATGAATTTTTGACCTGTATCCTTTTCTTTCTCTCTGAAGAACTTTTTATTTTTTATCATTTCTTGCAAGGCAAGTCTATCGATGACAAATAGTCTCAATTTTTACTTCTCTGAGAACTCTATATTTCTACTTCACTTTTTAAGGATACATTTGCTGGATTCAGAATTCCAGGTTAGTTTTTATTCTCTTTCAATGATTTAAACATTTCACTACTCTCCTGTTGCTTACCTAGTTTATGATGAGAAGTCTGAGGTAATTATTATCTTTTTCCTTTATAAGTGTATTAGTCTACTAAAGCTGCCATAACAAAATATCACAGGCTTGGTGGCTTTCACAATAGAAAATTATTTTCTCACAGTTCTGGAAGCTAAAAGTCCAAGATCAAAGTGTTGGCAGGTTTGATTTCTCCTGAAGTCTCTCTCTTTGGCTTTCAGATGGCCATTTTCTCGCTATGTTCTCACATGGCCTTTTCTCTCTGCATGTCCATCCTTGGTGTCTGTCTCTCTTCTTATAAAGACACTAGTCATATTGAATTAAATCTACCCTTATAACCTCATTTAACTTTAATTACCTACTTAAAGGCAGTCACATTGGGTGTTAGGACTTTAGCATATGAATTTTGGAGGGGACACAATTCAGCCCATAACAACAGGTAAGATGTTTTATCCTCTGGCTTCTTTCAGGATTTTCTCTTTGTCTTTGTGCTTTTGAATATCATAACTCTGCGTTTGGATATTTTGGTTTTTATCCTCTTTGGTGTTGTCAGAGTTTGCCAAATCTGTGGCTTTGTATCTGTCATTAATTTTTGAAAATGTTCACCATTATTACCTTAAATATTTCTCTCTTTTTTTCTTTCCTTCTTCCTTCCCTGCCTCTTTCTTTCTCCCTCCTTCCCTCCTTCCCCACCTCCCTCCCTCCCTCCCTTCCTTCCTTTTTTTGTTTTTGCTTTGTCTCTCTCTTCCTTGTGGTTTTACAATTACATGTATATCTTTTATAATTGTCAAGAATTCTTGGATAATACGTTCCATTTTTAAAAGTTCTTTTTTCCCTTTGCATTTTACATTAGGTAGTTGCTATTGACATATCTTCAAGTTCAGTGATTCTGTCTACAGCTGTCTATGTTCAGTCTATGGTGAGCCCAGAAAAGGCATTCTTCATTTGTTACAGTGTTTCTGATTTGTAGCACTTCCTTTTGATTCTTTTTTAAAAGTTTCTACCTCTCTGCTCACATTACCCATGTGTTCTTGCATGTTGTCTACTTTCTCTGTCAGAGCCTTTATTAAATTAATCATGGTTATTTTAAATTCCCTGTCTGATAATTCTGAAATCTATATCAAATCTAAGTCTGGTTCTGATGCTTGCTTTGTCTGTTCAGACTGAGTGTTTTATGCCTTTTAGCATGTCTTGTATAATAGTGTATTTTTTGTTGAAAGCTGGAAACAATATATTGTGTAATAGAAACTGAGACAATTAGGCTTTTAGTGTGAGGTTTTATGTTAATTTGGCTAGGAGTTGAGCTGTGTTTACTGTTTGCTGTAACTGTAGATACCAGAGGAGTCACTATTCTCTAGTTTTCTTATTTTGTTTTCTCCCCTGCTGTCTTTGGATTTGCCTGAGAACTTCTTGAAGAGTCTGTTTCCTGCAGCTCTTTCCATTGTAACTAGCTGTCATTATCCTGGAGCCCTATCAAATGGTGAAAAGGTGGTGGGAAGGAGAAATCATGACATTTAATCTTATGATTAAATTTCTGTTATTTAGTGGGCCTGGCCTTCAGAAGTGCTTCTTAGCCTTTTTTATGTGTGTCCCCCCCTTATTTGAGATAGCAAAGCTGGAGGAGATTAGAGCTGACCAGGTGCCCCTCCTGCATGTAGATAAGGCTCTGGTAATACAGTTTTCCTTCTGGGTATATTTTTAAATGGTCGCTTTTCCCTTCTTCGGCCAGAAACAGGAGAGGATTTTTCTCTAATTGTAACCATGAGAACCTAGTTGGGTTTTTGGACATTAAACTCACTCAAGTGTGAGAGTCCACTGGCCCCAGGAGTTTTTAATCTCTCATGCTAGCCTACTCTCACCCTCCAGAAATTCATCAAAATTACCATTTAACTGTTTCTGCTGGTTGCTGGCTCCAAAAGCTTCTGCTTCAGATTTGCTGGTCTCCACTTGATTTTCTGTGTTCATATGTCTCTTCAGATTTTGGCCAGGCAGTCCTGTAACCTCAGTTCTCTGGTGAATCTAAGAAATATCAATGATTTTTAGTTTGTTCAGCAATTTTGTTTTTGTGATGGAGTGATAACTTCTAATATCTTTTTGTGTTGGAACTAAATCCAGAAGTCTTCCTTATTTATATTTAATTCTGATTTATGTTTTTATTTTCCTATCTTCTATAATATTCTGATTTTTTTAGCTGAGTTTGAAATACAAGGTTGCAGTTTTTACCCTATTTTGCTAGCATGCCTTTCTGGCATTTTTTTTCTTCTTGTAAGGGTATTATCTTATTTCTTATTATTCTTTTGCCTATAGTGAAATCACTTAGGATTCAACCACAATTATTTGCTGCTTTTTATTCTTGCTTCCTAAAGTTTTAAAAAACAGAGAATGGGTCAGGATAGTCTTTTTAACTTTATTACACTAAAGTTCTATGTTCTATTATTTTCATGAAGTGTTAAATTTCATATAATATAAATGTATGGTCCCAGACTTCTTGAGATTTCTTGTCTTTGTTCTTCGTCTGAAGTGTTTTCTAAGACTTCTTTTTTTTTTAATTTAATTTTTATTTTATATTGGGGTATAGTTGATTTATAATGTGCTAGTTTCAGGTGTACAGCAAAGAGGTTCAGATATTTATATATATATAAATATATAGTGGGTTTATTTCTGGGCTTTCTATCCTGTTCCATTGATCTATATTTCTGTCTTTGTGCCAGTATCATACAGTTTTGATGACTGTAGCTTTGGAGTATAGTCTGACATCAGGGACCCTGATTCCTCCAGCTCCGTTTTTCTTTCTCAGAATTGATTTGGCTATTTGGGTTCTTCTGTGTTTCCATACAAATTGTAAAAGTTTTCGTTCTAATTCTGTGAAAAATACCATTGGTAACTTGATAGGAATTGCATTGATCTGTAGATTGCTTTGGGTAGTATGGTCATTTTCACAATATTGATTCTTTCAATCCAAGAACATGATATATCTCTCCATCTGTTTGTGTCATTTTTTATTTCACCGGAGTCTTATAGTTTTCAGAGTACAGGTCTTTTGTCTCCTTAGGTAGGTTTATTCCTAGGTACTTTATTCTTTTTGATGTGATGGTAAATGAAATTGTTTCCTTGATTTCTACTTCCGAACTTTTGTTGTTAGTGTATAGGAATGCAAGAGATTTCTGTATATTAATTTTGCATCCTGAAACTTTACTAAATTCACTGATGAGCTCTAGTAATTTTCTGGTAGCATCTTTAGGATTCTCTGTGTATAGTATAATGTCATCTTCAAACAGTGACAGTGTTACTTCTTCTTTTCCTATTTGGATTCCTTTTATTTCTTTTTCTTCTCTGATTGCCGTGGCTAGGACTTCCAAAACTATGTTGAATAATAGTGGCAAGAATGGACATCCTTGTCATCTTCCTGATCTTAGAGGAAATGCTTTCAGCTTTTCACCATTGAGTATGATGTTAGCTGTGTATTTGTCATATATGACCTTTATTACATTGAGGTAGGTTACCACTATACCCACTTTCTGGAGAGTTTTATCACAAATGGGTATTGAATTTTGTCAAAAGTTTTTTCTGTGTCTATTGAGACAATCATATGGTTTTTATTCTTCAGTTTGTTAATGTGGTGTATCACACTGATTGATTTGCAGATACTGAGAAATACTTGCATCCCTGGAATAAGTCTCACTTGATCATAGTGTATGATCCTTTTAATGTATTGTTGGATTTGGTTTGCTAGCATTTTGTTGAGGATTTTTGCATCTATGTTCATCAGTGATATTGGCCTGTAATTTTCTTTTTTTGTTTGTGTGTGGTATCTCTGGATTTTTGTGTCAGGGTGATGGTGGCCTCATAGAATGAGTTTGGGGGTGTTCCTTCCTCTGCAAATTTTTGGAATAGTTTCAGAAAGGTAGGTGTTTACTCTTCTCTAAATATTTGTTAGAATTCGACTGTGAAGGCATCTGGTCCTGGACGTTTATTTGTCGGAAGTTTTTAAATCACAATTTCAATTTCAGTACTTGTGATTGGTCTCTTCATATTTTCTATTTCTTCCTGGTTCAGACTTGGAAGATTGTACCTTAATAAGAATTCTGGGTGGTCCATTACATGGGCATATAATTGCTTGTAGTAGTCTCTTATGAGCTTTGTATTTCTGTGTTGTCAGCTGTAACTTCTTTTTCATTTCTAATTTCATTGATTTGAGGCCTTTCCCTTTTTATCTTGATGTCTGACTAGTTTTATAAATTTTATCTTTTCACAGAATGAGCTTTTAGTTTCTTTGATCTTTTCTATTTTTTCTTCTTCTCTGTTTCATTTATTTATGTTCACATCTTTGTGATTTCTTTCCTTCTACTAACATTGGGTTTTGTTTGTTCTTCTTTCTCTAGTTGCTTTAGGTGTAAGGTTACGTTGTATATTTGAGATTTTTCTTCTTTTCTGAGGTAAGATTGTTCCTGTAAACTTCCCTCTTAGAACTGCTTTTGCTGTGTCCCACAGGATTTGGATTGTCCTGTTTTCATTGTCATTTTTATCTAGTTATCTTTTACTTTCCTCTTTGAGTTCTTCAACAATCCATTGGTTGTTTAGTAACATATTGTTTAGCCTCCACGTGAATGTGTTTTTTACAGTTTTTCTTTCTTGTAATTGATTTCTAATTGCATACCATTGTGGTCAGAAAAGATACTTGATATGATTTCAGTTTTCTTAAGTTTACCACGGCTTGTGATCTATCCTGGAGAATGTTCTATGTGCATTTGAGAATGTGTATTCTGCTGCTTTTGGATGGAATGTTCTGTAAATATCAATTCAGTCCATTTGTTCTAATGTGTCATTTAAGGTCTGTGTTTCCTTATTGATTTTCTGTCTGGATGATCTGTCCACTGATGTAAGTGGGGTATTAAAGTCTCCCACTATTATTGTGTTGCTGTCAATTTCCCCTTTTCTGGCTGTTAGCATTTTCCTTATATATTGAGGTGCTCCTATGTTGGGTGCATATATATTTAAAATTGTTATATCTTCTTCTTGGATTGATCCCTTCATCATTATGTCATGTCCTTCTTTGTCTTTTCTGACAGTCTTTATTGTAAAGTCTATTTTGTCTGATATGAGTCCTCCTACTCCAGCTTTCTTTTGATTTCCATTTGCATGGAATACGTTTTTCCATCCCATCACTTTCAGTCTGTTTGTGTCCCTAGATCTGAAGTGGGTCTCTTGTAGACAGCATATATATGGGTCTTGTTTTTATATCCATTCACCCAGTCTATATCTTTTGGTTGGAGCATTTAATCCATTTACATTTAAGGTAATTATTGATATGTATGTTCTATTGCCATTTTGTTAATTGTTTAGGATTTGTTTTGTAGGTCTTTTTTCTTTCCTTCCTCTTTTATTCTCTTGTGATTTTATGACTATCTCTAGAGTTGTGTTTGGACTGCTTTTTCTTTTGTGTGTGTGCATCTATTGTAGATGTTTGGTTTGTGGCTACCATGAGTTTGTGATATAGCTGTCTATATATAGGCAAGTTTATTTAAGTTGCTATTGTCCTAAGTTCAAATGTATTTCCAATATCCTGCATTTGTACTCTGCTCTTCTCATGATTATTGGTTTAGATATATGTGTGTGAATGATTTCCTAACTTTACAGTACGTTTGCCTTTTCTAGTGGCTTTTCCATTCATAATTTTCTTGTTTCCAGGTGTGGCCTTTTCTGCCTAGAGAAGTTCCTTTAGTATTTGTTGTAAAGCTGGTTTTGTGATGCTGAATTATCTTAGCTTTTGCTTGTCTATAAAGCTTTTGATTTCTCCATCGAATCTGAACAAGAGTCTTACTGGGTAGAGTGTGCTTGGTTGTAGGTTTTTCCCTTTCATCACTTTAATTTTTTTTGTAAAGTGTGTTAGTTTCTGCTCTATAACAAAGTGAATCAGGTTTGTTATAAAGTGATCACGCTGATCATCACTTTAAATGTATTGTAGCCACTCCCTTCTGACCTGCAGTGTTTCTGCTGAAAAATCAGCTTATAACCTCATGTGGATTCCCTTGTATATTATTTGTTGCCTTTCCCTTGTTGCTTTTAATATTTTTTCTTTGTCTTTAATTTTGTTAATTTGATGAATATCTGTCTTGATGTATTCCTACTTGGGTTTATACTGTATGGGACTCTCTGTGCTTCTTGGATTTGAGTGAGTGTTTCTTTTCCCATGTTCAGGATGTTTTTGGCTATAATCTCTTCAGATATTTTCTCAGGCCCTTTCTCTCTCTCCTTCTTTTTCTGGGATCCCTATAATGTGAGTGTTGGTGCATTTAATGTTGTCCCAGAAGACTCTGAGACTGTCCTCATTTCTTTTCATTATTTCTTCTCTATCCTGTGCTGCAGCAGTGATTTTCACCAGTCTGTCTTCCAGCTCACTTATTCGTTCTTCTGCCTCATTTATTCTGCTATTGATTCCTTCTGTTGTATTTTTCATTTGTTATTGTATTATTCATCTCTCTGTTTGTTCTTTAAATCTTCTAGCTCTTTGTTAAACATTTCTTGTATCTTCTCTGTCTGTGCCTCCAATCTTTTTCTGACATCTTTTTTCATCTTTACTATCATTACTCTGATTTCTTTTTCAGGCAGATTTCCTATCTCCACTTCACTTAGTTCTTCTGAGATTTTATCTTGTTCCTTTGTGTGGAATATATTTCTCTGCTGTCTCATTTTATCTAATTTTCTATGTTTGTTGTCTCTGTTTCTCAGGCTGCAGGTTTGTAGTTCTTCTTGCTTCTGGTGCCTTCCCACTGGTGGGTGGAACTGGGTCTTGTCCCTCTGGTTGGCAGCCCATGTCAAGAGCTGTGTTTAGAGGTGGCTGTGCACTCAGTACAACTTTAGGCAGCCTGTCTGCTGATGGATGGAGCTGTGTTCCCACCTTGTTGGTTGTTTGACCTGAAATGCCCCAGCACTGGAGTCTGCAGGTTGTTGGATGGGGGAAGGTCTTTGTGCAAAAATGACAACCTCCAGGAGAGATCACACTGATCAGTATTTCCTGCAGCCTCAGCCACCAGTGTCCCTCCCCACACCGTGAACCACAGCTGACCCCCACCTCCCCAGGAGACCCTCCAAGACCCGCAGGTTGGTCTGGCCCAGGCTTCTGTGGAGTCACTGCTTTGCCCCGAGTCCCACGCACGTGAAACCTTGTGTGTGCCCTCCAAGAGTTGAGTTTCTGTTTCCCCCAGTCCTGTGCAGCTCCCGCACTCCAGCCCCACTGGCTTTCAAAGCCAAATGGTCTGGAGTCTCCTCCTGATGCCAGACCCCCCAGGCAGGGTAGTCTGCTGTGGGACTCAGAACTCTCACTCCTGTGGGAGAACCTCTAAAACATACTTATTTTACAGTTTTTGGGTCACCCACCAGCATGTATAGGATTTGATTATACTGCAGAAACGCCCCTCCTACCATCTCATTGTGGCTTCTTTGTCTTTGGATGTAGAATAACTTTTTTGTAGGTTCCAGTCTTTTTTGTGGAAGGTTGTTCAGCAGTTAGTTGTGATTTTGGTGTTTTCATGGCAGGACGTGAGCTCACGTCCCTCTGCTCTGCCATCTTGTCTCCAGTTTACCATCTCTGCAACATTCAGAGTTATGACTGCTTCTTTTTAAAACATATCACAGTAACAAGAAGGTTTTATACGAAGCCACCTCCTCAGGTTGTTTGATGTAGTGCAGCCAGAGTGATGTTTCTAGAAATGTGTTCTCTGTGTCAAGTTATAGCAGGGCACAATTGGTCAAACCAGGTCCGTTTGCCCCACAAATGAGCCAAACACTGAGATGCCCACTGAAGTTTGTTTGTTATTTTTCCCTAGGACTTCTATTTCCTTTGATCAATGGACTGAATCATGTCCCCCACCCAAATTCATCTCTTAAAGCCCTAACACACAAAATGAATGCACTTAAATGTAGGACCTATAAGAAGGTAATAATGGTTAAGTGAAGTCATAATTGGGGCCTTGCTCCAATAGGACTGGTGTTCTCATACCAAGTGAGAGAGACGCAAAGGATCTATGTTTCTTCATGTGCACACAGAGGAAAAGAAAGGTCATGTGAGGACACAACAAGCCAGAAAGAGAACTCTCATCAGAATCAAATTGTCCAGCATCTTGATCTTGGATTTCTATCCTCCAGAAAATAATTCCTGTTGTTAAGGCACCCCATCTGTAGTATTTTGTTATGGTAGCCTTACCTGACTAATACACCCCCTTATCCATGTCCTATTCAATTTATTTTCTGTTCCTGTGAGTTTCTCCTTAGTGTAGGACTTTGTCTTGGAGGGGAGATTTGGATAGTTAGTTTGGGGACATTATAGGGCCTATACTGCTTTCATTTCTGCACATTTTACAAATATTGGCCCATCACACTTTACAGTGTGTAGCTTTGGCTATTTGGGGTTCTCCAGTTTTCATGTTTTTCAGATACCCCATTGCTTCCCTCTTCTTTTTTATGCACAGATACTATATGGATCCTGCCCTACCCCTACCCCTAGTCTAGTTAATGTGTTTGTTTTGATGGTTAACTTGGAGACATTAAAAACTCTACTGCCACTCCTATTTTCCCAGAATTCTCAATTTTTTTTAAATGACACTGGAAATTAGTTATTACTGGACTTGATATTTATATCCACTGATATTTTAGAAATGAATGTTAAATATATTATTTCCAAGCACAGAGAAAAAGAAGTAGAGATTAATAGGTTCCAGGAGTTGTCATACCAAGTTTATTTGTTTAATATGGTTATCAAACTATTAAAATACCTTCATCAAAGTGTTCTTGAGTTTTTCAGTAATATATCAAAAGAAGATATTTCATTATCTCAACAATAGTATCATGTACTAGTCCAGATTTGCTAAATTGCAGGGGACAGAAATTTAACTCAAGCTAGCATAATAGAAAGATTTCTTGGCTCAGGAACCAAGTTGGTTTTCCTTACAGTGAGCTAGGTCCCTGTAGGGATCTTACAGAAGGAAACCAGAGCCGCAAGGCAAAGAGAACTCTCCCTCTTTTATACATTTGCTTTTGCTTGACTGTGGACTCACTTAGTATAAATTTTCCTGATATAATAAAAAAGAAGACTACTAGCAGTCCCCAATGTATATACATCTTTTCAGGAAGATACTCAAAAAAGAGAAAGTCCCTTTTCCTCTAACTCTAAATAAAACAATCCTGGAGAAGCGCTCTCTTGACCTAGATGGAGTCACCCACCCATGCTGGAACAATCACTGGACAGAGAAATTAAATGCTTTTATTAGACCTGGATCAGTGGTTCAACTTTGTGTCTGTGGAGGAAAGGTATTGCAGCTCCATTTAGCACCACAGCTGTAGAGGGAGAGGAGCAGACTTTGGACAGAAACAACTTCCTAATAGAACTAGGCATGACTGAGTTCTCAGCCAACAACTAAACATGACATATTTGAGATTAACATAGTAATTGTACACTAAAAGTGTTGATTAGGATTCATGACCTGCTGGAGGTTAAATTCTAGTGGTAACCAGAATGTTGCAGTGCTTACCAAATCTGATTCCAAAACTTTACCAACTGCAGTGGAATTAATAAGTGTAACTGAATAATTTGCAGAAGCCACAAACCTTGAGGGGCCTAACTAGTGTGCTGGTAGATACTATCCTTTATTTTTACATGCATCACTAGAGACTGATATTTATTTACTGAAGTATAAATACAGTGATAATGGACACATCTTAAATGTACAGGTTAATAAGTTTTGACAAATATAACTCAAATTTCAATCAAAATATACAGCACTTTCATGACCCAGAAAGGTTCCCTTCTGCCTCTATCCATTCAATTCCAATACTGAAAGGCTGCTTCTCCTACAATTTCCATCACCATTGCCTGTTTCTGAACTGCACACAATGGAATTATATGTAAGTACTTTTTGTGTCTGATTCTTTCTCTCAACATATGCTTTTGAGTTTTAGGCATATTATTCTGTGTATCAATTGTTCATTCATTTTTTATTGTCACAAAGTACATTCTTATGAATTTCGTTTATCTATTTTCCTGTTGTTGGATGTAGAAGTTGTTTTTGTTACTCACCAGGGTTCTTGGCTTCCTTAATCAATAGAAATTGATAAGAGGCCAAACAAGAAATTCAGGCAAGGCTTTATTGCGGCCCCCACTGCAGCCGTGGAGAGTGGGAACAAGTAACAGATTCCCTTACTTGCCTGCTCACTCCCCGAGGAGGGGCGAGCTTGTTCCTTATGTGGGGTGAGGGGAGGGGCGTGTTCAGGGGTCTGGCTGGAGGGGTATCTTAGGTGGTCTGCCCACCCCTTAGGTGGTGTTGAGTGCAGGGGGCATGCGCAGTGCCCTGCTTTTGCTTCTGGCTCTTTAGAAGTGGCAGTTGGTCTTTTTGGTCTTTTTGTATCTTGTCGTCCATAATTTGCCCCAGCTGCACATGCACACAGTTATTTTTAGTCCTGTATGGTTTCTTTGTATTTTGGTGCTCAAGGAGATGTTTGCCCAGGTGCAAGTACTGCAACAAAAGGTCCCAGACCCCAGCCTGTCTCATTCCCCACTGAGGGATTCCACACCCCTTATTCTTAAGGGGTAAGGGGCCAAAGGTCTCTTCTTCTGAAACTTCTTCCTGCTGGACAGGGGCTGCAGATCGTAGCCTACCCTAGAGGTATAGAAGTCCCTCACTGACTTTTCCAAGAACCTGTAGGGACATGGGCCACTCTCCACTGGAATGGATTGAATTCCTTCAGGCATCATGAGACTTACTTCAAACTTAACCAGAAGATTAAATAAACAAGCACCAAAAGGGAGAAGAACAACAATAGTTATTAAAGGACATAGAAGGGGAAGAAACCAGGTTAACTTTGGGAGGGCTTCCTTAACTGTTTACCAGACAGTGGCGGTGATATCACCCCTGCCAAAATTGTGAAGCCACTCTGCCGGGGCCTATATTTCCTTGATATTAAATTCTACCTTCCCTGTTGCATTGATCCAGGTACAGCTGGAAGTATTAATTATCGCACAAACTCCACCTTGTTCTGCCAAAAGGTAATCAAGAGCTAGATGATTGTCAGGAACTGCATTAGCCAAAGAAACAAGAGAGGTCTTAAGTCCCATTAAGGCTTGTCCCATCTGTTCCATCATATAACCAAGCTGTCTGAGGTTTCTCAGCACTGCTTCACGACAGGTAAAGCCTCGCCATGGAGCTGCCAGTCCTGTGGGCAAGTCTGCCCCTGCTAAGGTCACTCCAGTGCTCTCTGGGTTTGGTGGTGAGCTGGGATGGTCCTTCTTATCTCTATAATCCCTACAGTTCACTCTCCTATGAAGTGGACATTATCAATGCATTTAGAGGCTATAGCTTGGCTGGAGAAGGACAGGGGTCTCGCCATAATTCCGTAACATATGATGGTTTAGGTGTCCACAGAGGAAAACAAACCCTTCAGGGGTGCAGACCTGAATGTCTGTTTCACAGTTGTTAAGAGCGGACAGTCCTTGAAGGACATAACTGTTGTCAGTACTTGAACAATTAGGGGACATCAGACCATTATGTTAATAATTAAGCATATAAAGCTCTACAACATTATTATTATGATTATTGTACAAGATGCTTATGTATGATCCCTCTGAGTACAAGAGCAAGAATGGCAAATAGGAGTCCAACTCACTACATCACTTTACTTATCTGTTGATGAGTCCTGTCTTTGGAATAGGTATCTCAGATTTTCCACTGACTCACAGATGGATTGCTCTTCTGTTGTGACCTGAGGGGTTTCTGGAGGGAAAAGCTTTAGTCTGGACAAATGTACCCAACTAGGTATCCCTTGCAGTTTGACAATAGTGGGGGTGACTAAAATTACTTTATAGGGGTCCTTCCATCTCATCAATAATTGGTCTTGGGGGGACCCCTGTTTCCAGGTTTTAAGAAAAACTTGGTCCCCAGGGCTTATTTGTGAAGGAACTGCTGCCTCCTCTGTATTTTTAGTGGGAGCTGGCAGTGCCTTGCGGGCATAGTCCTGGATTACTTTCTGCACTTGTCCTAGATTAATAATATATCTCAGGGTCCGGTTCACTTCCTCATCCAGTGGAACATCAGTGGTAAGAAATGGCCTCCCATAAGTCATTTCAAATGGGCCAAGCCTCACACCACCCCTGGGGTCTACACAGACCCTAAGCAGTGCAATAGGAAGCACGTTGGTCCAGGGTTCGTGCATTTCTTGGTAGAGCTTTGCTAAAGTTTTCTTTAAAGTATGGTTCATTTTCTCTACCTCCCCTAACGACTGGGAGTGCCAAGAGCTATGTGGCTTGTAGTCTATCCGTAGGGCCGTCATGAGCCCCTGTGTGATTTTGGCTATAAAAGAGGGCCCATTGTCACTCTGGAGGGACTTTGGAAGTCCAAACCGAGGAATTATTTCTTTTAAAAGGGACCTACAGATGTCCATAGCCTTTTCAGATCTGGTGGGGAAGGCTTCAAGCCATCCCATGAAAATATCAACAAACACCAGAAGATATTTATATCCTGATCATGAGGGCATTTGGGTGAAATCTAACTGCCAGTCTTCCCCCGGCTATGTCCCTTGGCATTGAATTGGCCTGAGTAACAAAGGGGAGATTGGATGGGTCTGTGGGTTATTACGGGCACATAAATCACAAGCAAGCATTACTTGTTTTACTGTTCTTTTAAGCCCCTTCCCTGAAAACGCCTTTTGCATCAAATCCCAAAGTGTATCCCTTCCATAGTGGGTGGTGTCATGTCGGCTCTTAGTGAGTTTCCATTGTTGGGACTCAAGGATTAGAACTTTATCCTCCTTTTTCATACCAGCCTGGGCTTCCTTTCTCACAGCCACATTTCTCAGCATTTTCTTGTTCCTGTGGGGAACACTGGGGGAGGCTAGGGAGTTCAGGGGGGCCAATCACTAGGGCCGTAACTTGCTCAGGCTCCTGCAGTTGAGCTGCCTGTTTTGCAATTTGATCAGCTCTGCTCTTCCCTTGACTCACAAAAGATCTATCCCTCTGATGGCCCCCACAGTGGATACTGCTACCTGGGTCAGGAGCTACGCTGCTTCTAAAAGAGCAAGAATCAAATCTTTATGTTTCATGTGGGAATTTCTGGCAGTTAACGTTCCTCTTTCTTTCCAAATGGCAGCATGAGCATGTAGCATGTGCAACCCATATTTAGAATCAGTAAAAATATTTAATTTCTTATCCTTCCCTAATTGCAAAGCTCTCATTAATGCAATTAGTTTGGCCTTCTGGGCCAACAGCTAACAGGGATCAAAGGCCTGTGGACGTGAATGAGCTTGGAAGTGGACCATCCCCAGCCCAGCCTTGTATTAGCCTACTCTTAATAAAATCCATTTACCTAATTAAATTTAATGCAACCTTTGAAAGTCCTGACCACATGCAAAATTCTTTTACCAATGTTCTTTTTCCGCACACCTTTTGCAACTTTCTGTAGCCCTATTATTTTGTCCTTTATTCTTTTCCTATTCAGAAATAACCAGCTTTAGGACAAAAATCACCATTTTTCCTTTAACAAAATATATTTCCATTCCTCATACTTTCTTTTTCTGAAAACACACATCCTACTTTCCTTAAGCAGCCATGAACTGGCTTTTACATTAGCATTCCCAGATTGGAGTATCCCATAACCCCTAGAAATATGTATCTACCCAAAGCACAATTTCTTTCTTTAATGTGGTACAAGGTATGTGTCTAATAAACCCAAACATCTTTAGTTTCCCTCTCAAAAGAAAACAAAAGTGGGAAAATTTAGACCTAGTTAGCAATTCATGTTCTAATATTTCATCTTTTTTTAAATGGCCTGGATACTCAATAGATGTCTGTCATTTACCTTTGTTTAGTTTCAAGTTACCAAAATTTGGAGGTACTCTTTTAGATGGACATTTCCAAAATATAATTATTCCTGTAGGGTTTACCGAAAAGCTCTTATCCCAGTTATATTTACTTAAAAGTGTGATCATATCAGGTTATTCTCCTCATTGACAGATTTTATAGCAGAAACAATATACACTTACTGACTTCCAGCAACCTGAGGTACAATAAAAGTATTATACTTAAAGTTGATGACTGTAAACACAGGTCTGTATTAATTAAACCCACAAGCTTAAGCTGCCTTCAGTACCAGATACTAATTATTATTGAATACTTCCCAGCTCACATGAACCTGAAGTGTATTCTGGTGAGTTTTCTTTTATATTTCTGAGAATGTATATAAGCGCGCAATTTCCTTTATGCCAATTAAATACAGCTCATTTATAAGCTAATTTTTACATAAAGGCAGAACCAGAGATCTCATCGTTTTCCCACTTGAATTTATAAAGGCCTTTTTTTCTTCCCCTCAGTCTGGGGGACTACACGTAGTTCCTGAGAGCCCAGGCAGAGTAGTTACGTTGCAAAGGTAGAGGAGGCAAATGCAAGCAAGCTCCTCTCTTTTTTTTTTTTTTTGCTCTTTAAAATCTCACTAAGTAACCCAAGGCTGGAGTCTCAGGGAACACGGGCTGTATTTGCATTTCAAGTCTTAAGTGTTCCGCCACGCCCACGATGTTGGCAGAGACTTGCAGGAGCAGTTGGACAGACAGACAAAACTACATAAGGCAGAGTAGTTACGTTGCAAAAGCAGAGGAGGCAAAAGCAAACAAACTCCCCTCTTTTTTTTTTTTTTTTGCTCTTTAAAATCTCACTAAGTAACCCAAGGCTGGAGTCTCAGGGAACACGGGCTGTATTTGCATTTCAAGTCTTAAGTGTTCCGCCACGCCCACGATGTTGGCAGAGACTTGCAGGAGCAGTTGGACAGACAGACAAAACTACATAAAACAAAGATCCTTTTAAAAACATGCGCCAAGGGGAGAAACTTAAAGACACAGACAATCAGTCTTCAGGATGAAGGGGGTGGGAGTGTGGAGTGAGGACCAAGGGAGAGGACAGAAAAGACTGAAAAAGAGAAAGAGACAAAAAGAGAGATTGCTGTTTCAACCTGCCCCCTGTGGGTGTCTACTCAGACACCAACCTGCGCACTTCCAGAAAGGGCCAGTGAAGGAGGGCAGCGGTGGACAGAAGCCAGAAGCCAACCAGTTGTATGTCGTCTGCGGGACTCTGATCCACAGGTGTGACTCTCACCCATGCGTACACTTTGCACATCATCTGTGCGTTCCCAGCCCACACGTGGGACTCTCAGCCACGCCTACACCAGTATGTAGAAATCTGCCCCTTCAGCCCATTCCCAGTGGGACTTCTCTTAGTGGCAGGAAAATAAAGGTGGGAGTGCTGGGACGATCGGACTTCCAGCCACTACACGGTATGAGGTCTGAACCTCTATCACTCTCATAAACCCCCCATCAGGGAGAGCCCGCTGGACCGAGGTGTGCACAGTGTGGGGCGAGCCTCTCCCACCTCTGCTTGTCACCCGTCAAGGTGAGCTGCTGCCAGCCGGAGGGGGCATGGTCCCATAAGCTGAAAGGTGTGATGCTGTAGCCGCCCGACCTCCGCCCTCTTGGAAGAATAGGACCGAAGTAGGAGAGGACAGAGAGAGAGGAGATGTAGAGAGATTTCAGAAGAGGGAAAGGGACAAAAGGGGAAAGGGAAAGTGGTGGGGGAAAAAGGACAAAGGGGAGAGGAAAAGTGTTGCCTGAATGAGAGTACTGAGGCCCCCAGGGGACGGGAAGGCAGACTTACCAAATGCGGTTACGCTGAAACAAAGGTTCAGGGGGCCACTTGTCACCCACGGAGGAGCTGCGTTCCGTGGTCCCAGAGGTGCCCAGATCCTCTCCCGGGAAAGGGACCGTTGGCCCTTCGTGGTTGCCACAAAGTATGTTACCAACCAGGGTTCTTGGCCTTGTTAATAAATAGAAGTTGATCAGAGGCCAGACCAGAAATTCAGGCAAGGCTTTACTGGGGCTCCCGCTGCAGCAGGAGGGGAGCGGGAACAAGTAACAGGTTCCCTTGCCTGCCTGCTCCCCGAGAGTGGGGGAGAGCTGGTTCCTTACATGGGGTGAGGCTAGGGGTGTGTCCAGGGGTCGGGCTAGCTGGCTGGCTTAGGTGGTCTGCCCACCCCTTTGGAGGTGCTGTGTGCAGGGGGCATGCGCAGTGCCCTCCTTTTGCTCCCAAGCCCTTGCTTTTGCTCCTGGCTCTTCAGAAGTGACAGTTGGGCTTTTTGGTCTTTTTGTATCTTTTGTCCATAATTCGCCCCAGCTGCACATGCACGCAGTTATTTTTAGTCCCTTATAGTTTCTTTGTATTTTGTTGCTCAAGGAGACGTTTGCCCAGGTGCAAGCACTGCAGCAAAGGGTCCCAGGTCCCAGCCTGTCTCATTTTCACTTTGGCTTTGAAGGATAAGATTTCTTGTACAAGTCCTTTTGTGGACATAGCAGTTTTACTCCTGGAGAAGTAAAACCTAGGGCATGTGCATGTTTAACTTTATAAGAATTTATCCAATAGTTTTCCAAAGTGATTGCACTCCCACCAGCAATATAAGAAAAATCCAGTTGCTTCACACCCTCACCAATATTTCCTATTGTCAATTTTCTTAAATGTAGCCATCCTTGTGGGCATGAAGTATCTCATTTTGGTTTTACTTTGTATTTACCTGATAACTAATGCTGTAATATACCTTACTGAGTATTTAGTAGAGATTTTATGTCTCTTTTAAAAAAATAAGTGTCTGTTTAAGTGCTTTATTTGCTCAGGAGTTATTTATTTTCGATATGATTTCTTTATTAGATATTTGTCATATGCATATTCTTTTGGCTGGCAATAAATTCTTTAAGGTTTCATTGATTTTCAAAGGATATTTATGATAGATATGGAATTCTACATTAATATACTTTCTTTGACATTTTAAAGGTGATGTTTCACTGTCTTCTAGCTTGCACTTTTATGATGAGAAGTCAACTATCACTTTTATCATTGTTCTCCTGGAGGTGAAGTGGTTTTTCCTCTGAATTCTTTTAAGACTAACTCTTTATATCTTATTTTCAGAAACTTGAGTATGATGTGCCTAGATGAGGCTTTCTTTGCATTAATCAGAATTGAGCTTTATTACGTTTCTTGAATTTCTGAGTCGACATTTTTAATTAAATTTGGAAAAGTTCTGGCCTACATTTCTTCAAGTCTTCTTTTCCTTCCTCATTCAGTCTCTTCTCTGCTTCTGGGACAGCAGTTACAAATATGTTAGGTGGTGTGATATTATCTCACATGTCACTGAACCTCCCTTAGTTTTCTTCCATCTTTTCTTTTTATCTTTCCTTCAGTGTGAATAATTTCTATTGCCTGGTGGGTTTTCTTCTAATAGCTATGTTTTCTCTTGTTTATGGGTCACATTTTCCTGCTCTTTGTATGTCTCATAATTTTTTAATTTTATTGTGTATAAAATGGTAGTGGATATTGCTGTATTTGCTTTGTTCTCCTTATTTCATAAAAAAGTGCAAGTCTTTTTCTCTGTCTAGTGGTTAGGGTGAGGCTTTCTCTATGAGAGCAAAGCATTCTGGGGGCTGGGTCTGACCTTCACTTGGATTGAGCTCAGCGACTGGCCGTGCTAAACCCCTATAGCGCTATTGCCGCCTTTTCTCCAAGTCAGTATTTGAGCTGAGAGGCAACTGGGTATCAGAGATTTTTTTCTTTTGTTCGTCTCTGGATTCAATTCCTCACAATTCAGGAATTGTGAGAACGTGGAGGACTGTTGCTCTTTCCCTCTACTTCTGAGTCTGCCCCCCATTGCTCCTTTCCTGGCAAAATTCAGTGATTGCTTAGGGCAAGACAAGAGTTGGTCCACATTTGTCTTAACATTTGTCACTCTTCCAGATTCCCCCAAACCCCACCAGCCCAGCCTATTTCTTTTTATTCCTACAAAGTCTCTTTGTTTATGTGAGACTTACTCTACCACCATCCACGTGTTCTCAGACCTGAGAACTCTCAGGTTTGGAAGGAGCTGAGGCTCTCTCATCACTGCGAAGGGCTTGTTTCTGTCTAGAATTCAGTTTAACAAGGATTCTTTGCATCCTCTTCCTTGCTATCCTCATAGAAAAGTATTGTTTCTCTGTTGTCCTGGCTTTTCTTGTGATTACCGTGGGGCCACAGGTATTTCACATTCCACATCCTAACTGGAAGCAGAAGTTTGATAAACAGTATAAAGATTTTTAAAAGGTCAGATTGACCTTGAAATAGTGCCAAAACCACCAGAACTTCCTATGTGAAAACAACTCTTTCTTCTTATTAAAATTCTTGATAGAAAACTTACAAAACACAGGGAAATTAGAGTGAACTTGATACAATCCATAATCTTATCTTGCTAAGTCATTCATTTTTAATATTGTAGTAGGTTTATCTAATATAAAAACACACTCAGATACGTACAGCTACATGTTTATAAAAATTGGGATAATACTAATCTTACAGTTTTTGTTAGTATTATTTATTAAAATTTAGTTCAATTTAATTTGTTTTAATTTAACATTTTTAAGTACAAATATATGAAGTATTAAGAATGGAAACATGTGCAAGACCCAGCTCCTAATCTCCAGGATTCTGCCATCTGATGGGAGAGATAGAGATATGGATACAACAAAGTATATGACAGTATTTGTCTTTGTCTATCTCAAGGACATTTGACTAGACTTTGATGTCACATTAAGATTCCGTGAGTATGGGTGTGGGTGTTTTATTGTGTGTGCGTGTGTGTCTGTGAACACCTGTGTGGTGAGCAACTGCTCAGAAGAGGGATGAGACATTCCAGTTGGGGTGAGTGATGTAGAGGCAGAGACATTTAGGATATACTCAGGGAGCAGCACGCCATGTCCAGTATGGCTGGAGGAGAGAGTCTGTGAAGGGGCTGGTGAGAAAGTAGTAGATGAGGGCGGACAGGAAATCAAAGGCGGGTTGTGAGAGGGTGTGGAAGCCTGACCAACGATTACAGATTATTCCTTATAATAAAGACTTTGCATCCCTAGGGAGACATCTCAAGTTTTTAAGCCCAGGAATCATATAAATATGTCTGTAACCTAGAGATGTAGGTCTGTCTACAGTGTGGATGTCCAGGTCAAATGGGAAGAGACCAGACTGGAGGCAGGGAGGTTCGTACTCAGGCTGGTCCATTGGCTGAGGGTGAGGACAAGGAGGAACTGAACTAAGAGGTCATGGGGCATAAGGGTTAAGATGTACTCAGGAGCAGACTGCCTGGGCTTATATCCATACATTAGACTGTGACAGTGGGAGCCTCATGTAGCCTCTCTGTGCCTTGAGGATAATAAAAGGGTTGTTCCTTGTGAGATTGTTAGGATAAAGTGAATTAGTATTTTTAAAGTGCTTGGAACAGTGGCTGGCACTCAGTAAGAGTTATGCATTTGCTAAACAAAGTATAAGTGAATACAACTAAACAAATAAGGCAGTAGATATTAAAGAAGTCAGATATGAGGCAATTTCAGGAGAACTGACAGTGTTTGTTGATTTTGCAGATATGGCCATGCCTCTGAATTTTCTAGCTTCAAGTGTAGATTGTGACACCAGGACATGAGAAGGAAAGCAGAGTATCCCATGGTTTAGAGGAATGAAAATAAGTTCAGCTGAATGTACTATTTTAGATTTGTTTTTTTCTTTGTTTTTTGATCTTTCCTACAAGGCCAGGATTGAAGAGACTTGCTGTGAAAATAATTTACGTAACAAACCTACAGGGTTTGGGTGACCGCAAGCTTCTGTGAGCAGCACTGAGGTTTGGCTTAGTCTGAGTTAATAGACAAGTGATGTTTACCCTGGACTTGACCTGAGCTGGACTGCATTCTGAGGTACAGTGTTGGAAATTTTGGGCCCCACGTGAGGTCTGGCACTTACGCTCTGGAATGTAGCCAGAGAAAAGTGGCAGACAGTGAGAAAGCTATTTACAGTTGTGTATGTTGCATAGTTAAAAGTCCTGGGAGTATTTGGTCTATATGTCCCCATAACACTTAGCTTCTACCGCTTGTATAACATAACATACCTCACATTGTGGTGTAGTTAATTACATTTATATCTGCCACTTCCAGTGTATTATAATCCTGTTTTTCATTACTGAGCACCTACTATATGCTTGATATTGTCATGGGTAGTTCACAAAAATTATTGTATTCAATTCCTACAGCAAATTTATGTCGAAAGTATCATAAATAGTAAGTCACGGGATGGGTTTTCTCTGAGTATACAAATATAGGATAAACACACAATACACTAGAACTGAGATAGGAAAAATCATCTGAAAGAGGTAGGGGGTTATATGGGCCTTGTAATTAACACACTTAAAGAGATAGAATTTCAGTCGGAAGAAGGCTTGATTGTAGAGGTATAGGAAAAGAAATATTACAGAAGTGAGGAAGTCTTGAATTTTCTGGTCCCAGTGGCTCAGGCTCTCATTAGGGTAGAGAGGATGGAAAGTTGGCAGCATTAGCCTTCAACTGTTTCTTCTCCCACGTACATAATCACATTTGTGGTATAATGGGTGCATCCAGAGTCTTTGAATGGTCTGATGCCATTAAATATCCAGTTCTTTGTACTTCCTTTATTCTGTTTCCGCACTCAACACAGCATTCTCATCCCCATACACGTTTACCTACAAGGAAAAAGCACTAATCATATAGGTATTTTTGTCCTGCTTCATGGTAATTTTTCCTGAGAAATCAATAAAGTGGTTCTGATTAGGTTTTGGCTTTCCTTGCAGCTTGACTGCAGGAGAGCATTGCTGAGCAGATGGTCAGCACATATTTCTGGCCTGTGTGACAGGAGTTTCTCACTGTAAATCAGCAAGTTAGCATGCTGATGTCTGAGCCCATCTTGTATATGTTTCTGTGCTCATGAATCAGGCTGTCAGGGTCTGATTACCTCTTGATATGACAGGAGTTAGTCCCTGGGTCTTCCAAGCAGTAGGTCAGAACACACTGCTGGTTTCCTTTAGATCACATTGAGATATATATAGATAGATACTGATATATATATGTATGTATGTGTGTGTATATATAATATATATAATATATACTATATGTATATAATATATAATATGTATATATATGTATATATGTGTGTATTATATATACACACATACATATGTATACGTATTGCATATTATATATATAATTTTTTTTTACTTTTATTGTTTTGACACACAAAATAAAGCATGATATAGACTCTAAGCTGGGTGAGGCCCACATCTGTTTTGTTCAGCACGTTTAGTCTATGGTTTGTGAAACCCTGACATGTGTCAGAAGCTTCATGACTGTTTTCCTGATTGACTAATCAGGATGTTTGCTAAAGAAAAACTAGAGAATGTGAATAAGCAAAGAGAAGACAAGAAAACAGAGTTCAGATATGTGGAGACAAGACCAGAGGCAGCCTAGGCCAGGGGGCAGCAGAATGTCTCTGTAAAGGGCTAGATAATCAATAGTCTTGCCAGCCTGCAGTAAAGTCTCTGTCACAACCACAGTTCTGCAGTAGGGATATGAAAACTGCCACAGGTAATATGTAAATGAAAGAGCATGGCTGTGTTCCAATAAAACTTTAAATAGGTAATGGACCATATTTGGCTCTTGGGCTGTAGTTTGCTGACCCCTTGTCTAGACTGTTACATCCTGGAGTAAGGATGATAAGAAGTTGAAGCTTATGTTCATAGATGTTAAATACACAATGTACCAGAAGGAATCCAAGGTTTAAGAATGTTGGGGTATATTTATCATGTACAACCTCACATCTACTCACTCTACTCTCTCCCTTATCCCTTCCCCACTCCACATGAATTCCCTGAGACGGTCCAGAGGATACTCTACAAAGCCATTGAGGAAGGCACCAGGCAAGGGCACTGACATTCTTGAAAGTCTGTGTAGGGTCTGTCCTCTGTAGAGGGAGAGTCTGCTTTGGGGATGGGCTCTTTTACTTCATGGGGATCATGGGATCCTGGAGAGCCCAAGACCAATGTGGCAGTACTTAAGTTCCAGGAACATGATGGCACATTGACCATAAAGGGAAGCAGGGATGAAATGGTAAAAAGAGTTTGTGACTTTCAGTGGAATTCTACATTGGCTAGTTAATTATGGTTTCCCTGTGGACTTGCGAGCCTCTCTATGGATGTCAGTAACCTTTTCCCCCAGAATCCCGTGTTGCTCAGTGGGCTCAAGTACAAATTATTCTTTGGAGATGGGATGAAGTTTATGTATGTATTTAACAAGGACATGCCCTCAAAAAGACTTGATATAAATAATGTCATTTTTTAAATGTGTATTTTATTTTTTTAATTTGTATTGAAATATAGTTGATTTACAGTGTTATGTTAGTTTCAGGTGTACAGCAAAGTGATTCAGATATATATGTATATGCATATATACATATATATATTCTTTTTTTAACATTCTCTTCCATTATAGGTTATTAAAGGATGTTGAGTATAGTTCCCTGTGCTATACTCTAGGTCCTTGTTGGTTATCTATTTTATATATAGTCATGTGTATATTTTAATCCCAAACACCTAATTTATCTCTCCTTCCACCTCCACTTCGGTAACCGTAAGTTTGTTTCGGATGTCTGTCAGTCTGTTTCTGTTTTGTAAATAAGTAAACTTGTATATATATTTTTTTACATTCCACATATAAATGATATCATATGATATTTGCCTTTCTCTGTCTGGCATACTTCACTTAGTATGATAATCTCTAGGTCCATCCATGTTGCTGCAAATGTCATTATTTCATTCTTTTTTATGGCTGAGTAATTTTCCTGTGTGTGTGTGTGTGTGTGTGTGTGTGTATAAAATCTTCTTTATCCATTCATCTGTTGATTGATGCTTAGGTTGCTTCCATGTCTTGGCTATTGTATATACTGCTGGTATGAACATTGGGGTGCATGTATGTTTTCAAATTATGATTTTCTCTGGATATATGCCCAGGAGCAGGATTGCTGGACGATATGGTGGTTCTACTTTTAGTTTATTAAGGAACCTCCATACTGTTCTGCATAGTGGCTGCACAAATTTATATTCCCACCAACTGTGTAGGAGGGTTCCTTTTTCTCCACACCCTCTCAGCATTTATTGTTTGTAGACTTTTTGAGGTTGGCCGTTCTGACTGGTGTGAGGTGATACCTCGTTGTAGTTTTGATTTGCATTTCTCTAATAATTAGCAACGTTGAGCATCTTTACATGTGCTTTTTGGCCATCTGTATGTCTTCTTTAGAGAAATGTCTTTTTAGACCTTCTTCTCAATGTTTGATTGTTTTTTTGTTTTTGATATTGAGGTGCATGAGCTGTTTGTATATTTTGGAGATGAATCTTGTGTCACTCACTTCGTTTGCAAATATTTTCTCCCATTCTGTGTGTTGTCTTTTCATTTTGTTTATGGTTTCTTTTGCCATGCAAAAGCTTATAAGTTTGATTAGGACCCATTAGTTTATATTTCTTTTTCTTTCCATTACTCTCAGAGATGGATCCTAAAAGATATTGCTGCAGTTTATGTCAGAGAGTGTTCTGCATATGTTTTCCTCTAGGAGTTGTAGAGTATCCGGCCTTATATTTAGGTCTTTAATTTTCATTTTGAGTTTATTTTTGTGTATGGTGTTAAAGAATGTTCTAATTTCATTCTTTTACATGTAGCTGTCCAGTTTTCCTAGCACCACTTAGAGACTGTCCTTGCTCCATTGCATATTCTTGCTTCTTTTCTCATAGATTAATTGACCATAGGTGTGTGGGTTTATTTCTGGGCTTTCTACGCTGTTCCACTGATTTATATTTCTGTTTCTGTGCCAGTACCATGCTGTTTTGCTTACTGTAGCTTTGTAGTATCATCTAAAGTCAGGGAGCCTTATTCCTCTGTCTCTGTTTTTCTTTCTCAGTATTGCTTTTGCTATTCATTGTCTTTTGTGTTTCCATACAAATTGTTTTGAAATTTTGTTCTAGTTCTGTGAAAAATGCCATTGGTAATTTGATAGGAATTGCATTGTATCTGTAGATTGCCTGCGTAGTGTAGTCATTTTGATTATTCCAATCCAAGAACATGGTATATCTTTCCATCTGTTTGTGTCTTCTTCTATTTCTTTCATCAGCAAATTGTAGTTTTCAGAGTAAAGGTCTTTTCCCTCCTTAGGTAGGTGTATTTCTAGGTATTTTATTCTTTTTGATGTGATAGTAAATTGGATTGTTTCTTTAGTTTCTCTTTCTGATCTTTCATTCTTAGTGTATAGAAATTCAAGATATTTCTGTGTATTAATTTTGTATTCTGCAACTTTCCCATATTCTTTGATGAGGTCTAGTAATTTTCTGGTAGCATTGTTAGAATTTTCTATGTATAGTGTCATGTCATCCGCAAACAGTGACAGTTTTACTTCTTCTTTTCCTATTTGAATTCCTTTTATTTCTTTTTCTTCTCTGATTGCTGTGGCTAGAACTTCCAAAACTATGTTGAATAATAAAAGTGGCAAGAGTAGACATCTTTGTCTTGTTCCTGATCTTAGAGGAAATGGTTTCAGCTTTTCACCATTGAGTATGAAGTATGATGTTAGCTGTGGGCTTGTCATATATGACATTTATTATGTTAAGGTAGATTCCTCTATGCCCACTTTCTGGAGAGTTTTTATCATAAATCAGTGTTGAATTTTGTAAAAAACTTTTTCTGCATCTATTGAGATAATGTTTTTATTTCTTCAGTTTGTTAATGTGGTGTATCACACTGATTGATTTGTGGTTATTGAAGAATTCTTGCATCCCTAGGATAAATCCCACTTGGTCATGATGTATGATCCTTTTTATGTATTGTTAGATTCAGTTTCCTAGTATTTTGTTGAGGATTTTTCCATCTATGTTCATCAGTGATATTGGCCTGTAATTGTGTGTGTGTGTGTGTGGTATCTTTGTCTGGTTTCGGTATCAAGGTGACGGTGGCCTCATAATATGGGTTTGGAAGTGTTCCTTCCTCTGCAATTTTTTGAAATAGTTTCAGAAGGATAGGGTATTAACTCTTCTCTAAATGTTTGATAGAATTCACCTGTGAAGGTGTCTGATCCTGGACTTCTGTTTGTTGGGAATTTTAAAATCACAGATTCAATTTCAGTACTTGTGATTGTTGTGTTCATATTCTCTATTTCTTCCTGGTTCGGTCCCGGGAGATTGTACCTTTCTAAGAATTTGTCCATTTCTTCTAGGTTATCCATTTTATTGACTTATAGTTGCCTGTAGTAGTCTCTTATGGCCCTTTGGCATAAGAGACTACTTTGGCATAAATGCCTGTATGGCATTTCTGTGGTGTAACTTGTAACTTCTCCTTTTTTGTTGCTATTTTTCTTGATTTGAGTCCTCTCTTTTTTTCCTGAAGAGTCTGGCTAAAAGTTTATCAATTTTGTGTATCTTTTCAAAGGACCAGCTTTTAGTTTCATTGATCTTTTCTATTATTTTCTTCTCTGTTTCATTTATTTCTGGTCTGATCTTTATGATTTCTTTCCTTCTACTAATGTTGGGTTTTGTTTGTTCTTTCTCTAGTTGCTTTAGGTGTAAGGTTAGGTTGTTTATATGAGATTTTTCTTGTTTCTTGATGTAAGGCTGTATTGCTGTAAACTTCCTTCTTAGAACTGCTTTTGCTTCATCCAGTGGGTTTTGGATTGTCACGCTTTCGTTTTCATTTGTCTCTAGGTGTTTTTTGATTTCCTCTATGCTTTCTTCAGCGATCCATTGGTTGTTTATTAGCATATTATTTAGCCTCCAGAGTTTGTGTTTTTTGCACTTTTTTCTTGTAACTAATTTCTCATTTCATAGCGTCGTGGTCAGAAGAGATGCTTGATATGACTTCAGTTTTCCTAAATTTATTGAGGCTGACTTTATGGACCAAGATATGACCTATCCTGGAGAATGTTCCGTATGCACTTGAGAAGAAAGTGTTTTCTGCTGCTTTTGGTTGGAATGTTCTATAAATATCAATTAAGTCCACCTGGTCTAATGTGTCATATAAGGTCTGTGTTTCCTTATTGATTTTCTGTCTGGATGATCTGTCCATTGGTGTAAGTGGGGTGTTAAAGCCCCCCCACTCTTATTGTGTTACTGTCTATTTCCCCTTTTATGGCTATTAGCATTTGCCTTATATATTGAGGTGCTCCAATGTTGAATGTGTGTGTGTGTGTGTGTATATATATATATATATATATATATACACACACACACATATACATATATATATACACACACACATATACATATATATATTTATTATGTATTCTTCTTAAATTGTTCCCTTGGTTATTATGTAGTGTCCTTCCTTGTCTCTTGTAACAGTCTTTAAAGTGTATTTTTTTTATGAGTATTGCTACATCAGCTTTCTTTTTATTTCCATTTGCATGGAATACCTTTTTCCATCCCCTCACTTTCAGTCTGTAGGTGTCCCTAGATCTGAAGTGGGTCTCTTGTGGACAGCGTATATACAGTTCTTGGTTTTTTATCTATTCAGCCAGTCTGTGTCTTTTGGTTGGAGCATTTAATCCATTTACATTTAAGGTAATTATCGATATGTATGTTCCTACTGACATTTTAAAAATTGTTTTGGACTTGTTTTTGTAGGTCTTTTTCTTCCCTTCCTCTTTGTTCTCTTGTGACTTGATTACTATCTTTAGTGTGGTGCTTGGATTGCTTTTTCTTTTTTGTGTGTGTATCTATTGCAGTTTCTTGGTTTTCAGTTCCAGTGAGGTTTTGATATAGCAGTCTGTATATATAAGGTTGTTTTAAGTTGCTGGTCTCTAAATTTCAAATGCATTTCCCATTTCCTGCATTTGTCCTCTCCTCATGGTTACTGGTTTTGATATCATATTTGTGTGTGGATGATTTCCTACTTTTACTGTATGTTTGCCTTTACCAGTGAGCTTTCCTATTTGGGATTTTGTTTCTAGTTGTGGTCTCCTTTTTTTTCCCCACCTAGAGAAGTTCCTTTAGTATTTGTTCTAAAGCTGGTTTGGTGGTGCTGAATTCTCTTAGCTTTTGCTTCTCTGTAAAGCTTTTGATTTTTCTGTCAAATCTGAATGAGAGCCTTGCTGGGTAGGGTATTCTTGGTTGTAGGTTTTTCCTGTTCCTCACTTTAAATGTATCATGCCATTCCCTTCTGGCCTGCAGAGTTTCTGCTGAAAGATCAGCTGAAATTTTGGGGGGATTCCCTTGTATGTTATTTGTTGTTTTGCCCTTGTTGCTTTTAATATTTTTTCTTTGTCTTTAATTTTTGTCAGTTTGCTTACTATGTGTCTCCGTGTGTTTCTCCTTGGGTTTATCCTGTATGAGACTCTCTGTGCTTCCTGGACTTGAGTGTTTCCTTTCTCATGTTAGGGACTTTTTCAGGTATAATCTCTTCAAATATTTTCTCAGGCCCTTTCTCTTTCTCTTCTCCTTCTGGGACTCCTGTGACCCAAATGTTGTGTTTAATGTTGTCCCAGAGGTCTCTGAGACTGTCCTTATTTCTTTTCATTATTTGTTCTTTATTCTATTTTGTGTCAGTGATTTCCATCCCTCTGTCTTCCAGTTCATTCATTCTTCTGCCTCAGTTATTTTGCTCTTGATTCCTTCTAGGGTATTTTCATTTCAGTTATTGTATTGTTTATCTCGGGTTTTTGTTCTTTGAATCTTCTAGCTCTTTGTTAAACATTTCATATATCTTCTCGGTCTGTGCCTCCATTAATTTTCCGAGATTTTGTATCATCTTTACTATTATTACTCTGAATTATTTTTTCAGGTAGATTGCCTATCTCCTCTTCATTTTGTTGTTCTTGTTGGTTTTTATCTTATTCCTTCATCTGCAACATAATTCTCTGTCATCTCATTTTGTCTACCTTTCTGTGTTTGTGATCCCCGTTTCTCAGGCTACAGGGTCATAGTTCCTCTTGCTTCTGGTGTCTGCCCCCCTGATTGGTGAGGTTGGTCCAATGCCTTGTGCAGGCTTCCTTGTGGGAGGGATGGTGCCTGCCCTCTGGTGGGTGGAGCTGGGTTTTTTCCCTCTGGTGGGCTGGACCATATCCAGGGGTGTGTTTAGAGGTGGTTGTGAGCTGAGTACAACTTTAGGCAGACTGTCAGCTGATGGCTGGGGCTCTATTTCTATCCTGCTGGTTGTTTGGCCTGTGGCATTCCAGTACAGGAACCTGCTCGCTGTTGGGTGTGGCCAGGTCTTTCTGTCAAAATGGGGACCTCCAGGAGAGCTCACACCAATCAATATTCCCTGAGGCCTGCACCACCAGTGTTCTTGCTCCCACAGTGAGCTACAGCCAACCCCTGCCTCCCAAGACCCTCCAAGACCTGTAGGTAGGTCTAGCCCAGGTTCCTGTGGAGGTACTGCTTTGTGCTAGGTCCCAGTGCATGTAAGATCTTGTGTGCACCCTCCAATAGTGGAGTCACTGCTTCCCCAAGTCCTGTGGAGCTCCTGCACTGAAGCCTCACGGGCCTTCAAAGCCAAATGCTCTGGGGGTTCTTCCTTCCAATGCCAGACGCTCAGATTGTCTTGGAGGGTTATTTTCTTGTGGCAGTGTCGCTGTGTAGCCTGTGTGGGTTTAATATTTCTTGTTGCAAGTGCTGTTTTTGATGTCTTCCACCTCTTTTTTCATTGTATGCTGGCCATGATCCCCTGATAGGTGGTGTGACTGATGTTGTGGTGACCGGAGCCTGCACTAGATATTGAGCGGGGCCTCCCCTTTGCTCTGTGGTTGTCACTGCCCAATCAGGGACAGGGTCTGCTCCCTAGTTGTTGGAGTAGAAGCCCCCACACTTGTTTCTGAGCTATTTCTGATCTGCGGGGTGAGGTAGGTGGGATTGGAGCACTCCCACTGGGAGAGAAACCACTGAGTATTCCTCCTCTGGAGCTGTTCACCTGTGAGCATGCTCTGTTGTGTTACCTTTCACGTGTTGTGTGGTATTCCTCCTCTGGAGCTGTTCACCTGTGAGCATGCTCTGTTGTGTTACCTTTCACGTGTTGTGTGGGCTCACAAGGTTTGCTGTTGTTGACACTGCTCTTGGCTCCACCTTAACCGTGAGTATGCTGGCATTTGGCCCTGTTGTCTCTCAGGTGTTGTTTTCACCAGGCCACCAGCGTAGATACACTGAATTAAGGTCCCAGGACTGTAGTAGTTGTGCTGCTGGACCCACTGTGGGAGCATGGAGGCCACTGAGACTCTGGTCTCGCCCAACGCCCTTGTGTTCATGCCCAGAAACCCCATAGCTGGTAAAGCCAGACCCATCTCAGCTGTGGGAGCACTTGCTGTCCATTCGGATGTTCCACAGGTGCTGAATTTAGAAAGCCATCAGCGAGGTGTAAATCCATGGTTTGTGCAGCTGTGAGGAAATATTTCAGCTCTTCTTCCTTAGTCACATGGCCCCTATGGTTTCAGCCCCACCTCTTCTGTGGGCTACCCACTGGCATCTGCTCCTGAGCTGCCCTGGTGCATATGAGCCTGTTCAGGCAGGGAGGGGCTGGGGCAGCAATCAGGATGCCCAAGCCTGCTCCGTTTGGAGGGGGCCAGAGAGGTGACAGGGGAATGCAAGCCCACTCAGGCGGGAGAGGGCTGGGGTGGCAGTTGGGGCACGTGGGCCACCCAGGTGGGAGACCCTCCCAGTGCCCGCAGAGGCAGGGGCCATCACATGGAAAAAGAGGGTGCAGTGGCTTGTCCCGCCCTTCATGCACCCATGGGAGGACTTCTGTGATATAATTATTCTCCAGTTTGTGGGTTGCTCACCCGAGGGTTATCGGATTTGATTATAGCGTGAGCCTGCCACTCCTACCATATCACTGTGATTTCTTCTTTGTCTTTGGATGCAGAATACATTTTTTGGTAGGTTCCAGTTTTTTTATTGATGGTCGTTTGGCAATTATTTGTGATTTTAGTGTTTTTGTGAGAGGAGGTTAGCTCAAAGTCTTCTACTCTGCCATCTTGTCTCATGGTAAGATCTTCCAATCCAGTACTCTTTCAAGACTTAAAAGGCCACCCTAGAGGTCCATGTGTTTTCTTAATCCTTGTCAGGATCCCTAGGGAGCAAAAGTTCCCTCTAGGCTTAAGGATTCTGGTCCTTGAGGAAAACACCATGAAGAAAATGAAAGGTTTCTCTGAGGAAGTGAAGTCCCATTAACAACCAGGCAAAAGAGGTGGGAAATACATTCCAGTAGAGGGAGGCTTTATCTGTTAAATGGGGCCCCATATTTCATTTGATGAGTCTCCCTCGTCTCCCCATCCCATGGCATGGGACAGCGGCAGGGCTGGGAGGTATCCACTGAGGAGACGAGTGTCTGGGACTCTCTGGCTCTGATCCAGACCAAGACTATAAATACCGTTATTTGCCAAGTGCCTAACTAGCCTACAGCAGAGACCAATGCTCAGTCCTTGATATGAACCATTCTCTAAGGAAACCAAGTAGCCAACTAGTGGCAGGTTGAGTAACTTCCATCATGCAAGAGGAAGAAATTCCTTACTGTAATAAACATTTATTTGGAATATAGATTTTCTTTCCTGGTGGCAGTACTTTTGCTGACATATAACTGCCCATGGACTTGACAAAGTTCTGATTCAACATCATGGTCTTCTATACAACATTGCTTCTAACCAAGAAACTCATTTAACAGAAAAGAAGTGTAGCAATAGATTAATTTTCAAGAAATGTCTTGATGTCAATTACATACCCAATCACCCAGCAATAGTTCAATTAATAGAAGATTCCGTGAATGTTGCTGATTATAAGAAATACTTGCAGGATTGGGATATTATCTCATAGGATATGCCTTAAACAAGCAACCAGTAAAAAACAATACAGGGGTCTGAAAGCAAACAATGGAAGTTGGAGAAGCATGTCTCATTATTACATAAAATGGACCATTTTAATAACTTGGACTTCCTAAACCAGTCAAGGGCAACTATGGCTTTACTTTCCAGCTTCATTTCACCCTCATTACCATTTTGCCAGGCCCCTTCTGAGTTCCAGAACCATCTGGGCCCTCTGCTTTTGGTGGTCCATGAACCAGTTACACAGCATCCTTACCCCCAGGGAAAGCTGAGCACCAGCTATGCTGTGCTGCCCGCAGAGGTCTGAGCGCCCACCACGAGGCGGCACAATTCTGTTAGCTCCACCTCTTCCTAATGGTGACCACTGCTTCCTGCAGTTACTAATGTCTGAGTTAGCTGAGCTGTAGGAGTAGTAACTGCTTCCTGGAGGTACTAATAACTGGTGACCTCAGCATCTGAACTCTTTTAACCTTTTAACCTTTAGTAATCAATTCACTATATTAAATCCTACTTGCTTGAAAATTTTACTACACTTTCTGTCTCAATTTTTTACTCTGGGGGGGTGGGGGGGCTAGCCCCTGGATGGTACGCTATTTGAGGACAGGCATTAGCTCTGTTTAATCTTTAATTCTTGGCACTTAGCCCAGTACTTGACACATAACATTGCTGAATAAATGCAAAAGGTGAAGCATCACAAGTTTTCTAAAACATTCAAAGCACTGCCAGATAGACTAGGGAAGAAGGTTTTCATGTTATGTATTATACTAGAAATTAAGATTTCAAGTTAACATGAGGAGAAAATTTCTATTTCCATTAGCAGAATAAACTACCTAAAAATCACCAGTTGCCCATCACTGATATAATTGAAGCAGAAGTAAAGTGACCCTTTGTCAGGGATGCTGTCTGTAGAGGGCAATTCCTCAAATGTGCAGAAGATTAGAAAACATCATGTTTGGATTACATTCTACACTAAGATTCTATGACCCTTGTTTATGAAATATATACTAATTCAACTCCACTATGCTTTTCCTCTTGATAATAATGCTGATACTCTTACAGCACAAGAATATGGTAATCATTTATATATTTGTATAGTGCTTTACCATTTGCAAAATGCCTTATATTTTCTTTATATTTCACTAGTTTTTGTGAGGTAGAAAGAATAGTAATTATATGTTGCAGAGGAAAAGACTGAGGTTCTGAAGGTAAAACTCATCCATTGTTTGTTTACCTTAAAAAAAGGTCAAGATTGCAACTAGAGCTCTGTGTTTGGACTCTAAACTCTGTCCCTGTGGATGCGTAGGTGTGTGTGTGTGTGTGTGTGTGTGTGTGTGTGTGTGTGTGTGAGAGAGAGAGAGAGAGAGAGAGAGAGAGGCAGAGAGAGAGAGAGAAGAGATTAGAGTCAGAGCACACCAAGATAGAATTTGGAATTTCTGGATCCCTAGAGGCTTTGAACTTTGATTTGTAAAATTTTTTTTTTTTTTTTTTTTTTTTTTTTTTTTTTTTTGTGGTATGCAGGCCTCCCTCTGTTGTGGCCTCTCCCGTTGCGGAGCACAGGCTCCGGACGCGCAGGCTCAGTGGCCATGGCTCACGGGCCCAGCCGCTCCGCGGCATGTGGGGTCCTCCCAGTCCGGGGCGCGTACCCGGTTCCCCTGCATCGGCAGGCGGACGCACAACCACTGCGCCACCAGGGAAGCCCGTAAAATTTTTTAATGTCACTTTCCAAACCATTATTCCTGTTTTCCAGTACAAAATACATTTTAAGATCTAGCCATTTGCCCAGAATTCGAAGAACAGCTGAGTTTTTGTTTAAAGAATGTTCTACTAAAAAGCCAATTTTATACTCCATACTTGTGGAGTATCCATTTTTGAAATATTGAGGTTAGGACTATTCCTGGTTTTTGACCTTTCTTCTGCCTTTGTCTCAATGGTTCTCTAGTTTAGTTTTACATCTGAGAACTAAATGGTGTAACCCTTCTGATGATTCTGTGTGTGCAAAAACAAAAGAATGACACCAAGCAAATATTTCTGCTAAAATATGGAGGCTATGGAAGCATGTTTTGGTACCAGGATCTTTAGAACTCAGACTTTTCTGCCTTTCCCAAACAGTGTAACATTTAAACACTGAATGCACACAAGCACTTAGTGTTCATTAAAATTAGTAACAGAAAACACAGAGCTCTGGAAGTCTGCTCAATGCTGAACTCAACACCAGGAGTTTAATATGCACTTGAACTAGGAAAGATTTCAGAGAATGTAGTTGTAGGCCCAAGAGACATCTTGCAGGTTAATAAATATTCCCTCTCTTTCAGGGATACCCTCCTAAATTTAAATGTTGAACTACTTAAAATTATATTTGTGTTTTTACCTTTGCATCAAACAAATATAAGCATATACCACTATTCTGTAATGTTTTTCTTTAACATGTATTAAAATTAATAAGCACTGATTTCAGGAAATAAACCAGTAGACCCAAATCTATTTTCCACTTGCTGACTAGTATTTGAAACTGTTTCTCTTCACAGTTCACAGTGACTTTAATGTATGAGGTATTGTTTGTCCCCTTGAGGCCTCTCTGTGCTACTCTTAGTAGTAGGATGATAGGCTACTCCTAAGAGGGAAATGGGTCCCAGGGATGTTAAGTCAGTGACTGCACCAAATCCATGGAGTTATTAAATGGTGGAGCAGGAATTAAAACCAGAGGCTTGAAGTCTCCAATAACTTTTGAGTTATCCTGCCATACTCAGGAAGTTCTTCCATCTGTTTTCTTAAATTACCAAGCAAATATTCATTGCCTCTTCCCATTGAAAAGTAACTGATTTTGGCAGTTTGTGCTGGGTAACACATGAGTTAGAGTTATTTCTTATTCTTTCCATTTTGGAATTACCTTTAGGCTATTCTTGTTTCAACTCACACATATTGATTGAGTGCCTACTCTTTTTGACACTAAGGGTACCCTAGTGGATAAAATAGATCAAAGAGAGGGAGAGAGGCCAAGCTGGTGGAGCAGGAAGACCCTGAGCTCACCTCCTCCCACGGACACACCAAAACTACAACTATTTACAGAGCAACTATCAATGAGAGTCGCACGAAGACTAGCAGAAAAGATCTTCTACAACTAAAGATATAAAGAAGAAACCACAAGGAGATGGGTAGGAGAGGCGGAGATGTAGTACAGTCAAGACCCACACCCCTGGGTTGGTGACCCACAAATGAGAGGCTAATCACAATTGCAGAGGTTCCTTCAAGGAGCGAGGGGTATGAACCCCACATTGGGCTCTCCAGCCAGGGGTCCTGCACTAGGAAGACAAGCCCCCAGAACACTTGGGGCCAGCAGGGCTTGCTTTTGGGAGACCCAGAGGGCTGTGGGAAATAAAGAGACTCCAATCTTAAAGGTGCACAAAAATCTCATGCACTCTGAGACCCAGGGTAGAGGCAGTAATTTGAAGGGAGCTTGGGTCAGACACATTTGTTGACCTTAGAGACCCTCTCAGAGAGGCAGGAGGCACTGGGAATCACCAGTGGAACACAGATATTGGTGGCAGCCACTGTGGGGAGTTTTTTCTACCATGAGGACACTGGGGCTGGCAAGTGGTATTTTGGAATCCTGCCTCTAGCTTATTAGCACCAGGACAAGGCCCTGCTAATAAGCTAGTCAGATCAGTCCTAGGATGCCCCAGGCCAAGCAGCTAGCCATGCAGGTACACAGCCCCACCCACCAGCAGACTGGCTGCCATTGAGCTCCCCAATCCCTCAGTTGCCCTGGGACCCAGCCCTGTCCACAAGAGGCCCAGGGCCTGGCCTCGACTACCGGCGGATGGGCACTAGCCCTGGGAACCCTGGGGCCCCACCACCAGCTGCTGGGACCTGGCCTCAGCACCAGCAGGCCGACTCCAGTTCTGGAACACCCAGCCCTGCAGCCAGCCACGCTGGGACCATGCTCTGTCCACAAGTGGGCTAGCAACAGCCTCAGGACCCCCAGGCTCTGTAGCCAGCCAACTCGTGACCCAGCCCCACCCACCAATGGGCTGGCAACAGGACTCAGACTCCCTGGACATGTAGTCAGCCATGGCAGGACCCAGCCCCACCCACGAGTAGCCAGCAGCCTTTGTGCTAGGTTGGGCCTGGCAACCATCCACACCTACCAGTGTTCCCACAGCTCATCCTCTTACCACATAAGGGCCCACACAGCCTGCATAGAGGGCACCCCTAGAACATATAGCTCTAGTGACCAGAGGGGAGTGCACTTCTTGGTCCCATGGACATCTCTTGCATAAGTTCACTCCTCCAAGATTGGGAAACATCACTGCCCTACAAAATATATACAAATAAAAGCAGAGAATTAGGCAAAATGAGGTGACAGAGGAATACGTTCCAAATGAAGGAACAGATAAAACCCCAGAAGAAGAACTAAGTGAAGTGGAGATAAGCAATCTACCTGATAAAGTGTTCAAGGTATTGATCATATAGATGCTTCAGGAGAAGAATGGATGAAAGAGTGAAAAATTAGAAGTTTCTAACAAAGAGTTAGGAAATAAAAAGAAGAAACATCAGAGCTGAAGAATACAATAAAAATACATGAGAAGGAATTAGTGGTAGTTTAGATGATACTGATGAACAAATCCATGAACTGGAAGACAGAGTAGTGGAAATCACCCAAGCTGAAAAGAAAAAAAGAAGTTTTAATGGTGGGAACAGTTTAAGAGACCTCTGGGAAAACATCAAGTATACTAACATTTGCCTTCAGGTCCCAGAAGAAGAAGGGAGAGAGAGACGGGCAAAGAACATATTTGAACCCATAGTAAGCTGAAAACTTTCCTAACCTGGAAAAGAAAACAGACATCTGTCCAGGAAGCACAGAGAGTCCCAAACAAGGTAAATTTTGTCTATACCAAGATACATTGTAATTCAAATGGCAATAATTAAAGATAAAGACAATATTAAAAGCAGCAAGGAAAAAGCAACTAGTTATGTGCAAGGGAACTCCCATAAGACTATCGGCTGACTTTACAGTGGAAATTCTTCAGGTCAGAAAGAAGTGGTACAATATATTTAAAATTATGAAAGGAAAACACCTACAACTAAGAATACTCAAGCCAGCAAGGTATAATTCAGACTTGAAGGAGAGATCAAATGTTTTACAGACAAGCAAAAGCTAAAAGAGTTTAGCAACACAAAACTAGCTTTACAAGAAATGTAGAAGGGACTTCTGTAAGCAGAAAAGGTCACAACTAGAAAGTTGAAAATTAGGAAAGGAAAAATCTCATTGGTAAGGGCAAATATACAGGAGAGGTAGTAGATCAACCACTTATAAAGCTAGCAGGAAGCTTAAAAGGCAAAAATATTAAAACCATCTATATCCACAATAAGTAGTTAATGGATACACAAAACAAAAATGTATGAAGTATGATATCAAAATATTAAACATGGCGTGGGGTAGTAAAAATGCAGAGTTTTTCAAATGTGTTCAAATTTAAAGGATCAGCAAGTTAAAACAATCACGTATATATGTAGATTGCTATATATAAACCTCATGGTAACCACAAACCAAAAATGTATAATAGATACCCACACACAAAAGAGAATGGAATACAAAAATAACAGTAAAAATAGTCATCAAATCACAAGGGAAGAGAGCAAAAGAAGAAAAAAGGAACAAAAAAGATTACAAAAACAACCAAAGGCAATTAACAGAATAGCAATACATAGATATCTATCAGTAATTACTTTAAATGTAAATGGACTAAATGCTACAATCAAAAGACAGAGTGGCTGAATGGATACAAAAATAAGACCCATATATATGCTGCCTACAAGAGACTCATTTCAGATCTAAAGACACACACAGGCTAAAGGTGAGGGAATGGGGAAAACTATACCTTGCAAATGGAAATGAAAAGAAAGCCATGGTAGCAATACTTATATCAGACAAAATAGACTTTAAATCAAATATTGTAACAGGAGACAAAGAGGAACATTACATAATAATAAAAGAACAATCCAACAAGAAGTTATAACAATTGTAAATATGTATGAATCCAACATAGGAGCACCTAAATACATAAAACAAATATTAACAAACATAAAGGGAGAAACTGAACATAACACAATAATAACAGGAAACTTTAAAACTGGACTTATATCAATGCACAGATCATCCAGACAGAAAATCAATTAAAAAAACACTTGTGTGAAAAGACACATTAGACCAGGTGTCCTTAAGAGATACATATATGACATTCCAACAAAAAAAGAAGTATATAATACACATTATTTTCAAGTACACAGGGAACATTCTCCAGAATAGATCACATTCTAGGCCATAAAACAAGCCTCAGTAAATTTAGGGAAATTGAAATCACAGGAAGCGTCTTTTCCAATCACATTGCTATGAGACTAGAAATCAACCACAGAAAAAATACTGCAAAAAATCACAAACAGATGGAAGCTAAATAGTATGCTACTAAACAACCAATGGTTCACTGAAGAATTCAAAGAAGAAATTTAAAAATACCTATAGACAAATGAAAAGGAAAACACAGTTCAAAATCTGTAGGATGCAGCAAAAGCAGTTCTAAGAGGGAAGATTATAGTGATACAAGCCTACTTTAGGAAACAAGAAAAATCTCAAATAAACAATCTAACCTTAGATATAAAGGAACTAGAAAAAGAAGAATAAATAAAACACAAAGTTAGTAGAAGGAAAGAAATAGTAAAGATTAGGTGGACATAAATGAAATAGAGAGTAAAAACAACAGAAAAGATCAATGAAACTGAGAGCTGGTTCATTGAAAAGGCAAAAAAAATTGATAAATCTTTAGCTAAACTCTTCAAGAAATAGAAGACCCAAAAAAATAATTTCAGAAATGAAAAAGGGGAAGTTACAATGGACACCACAGATATAAACCCATACTTACATGGTCAATTAATCTATGACAAAGGAGGCAAGAATATACAATGGGGAGAAAGAAGCCTCTTCAATAAATGGTGTTGGGACAGATACATACAAAAAATAAAACTGGACTGCTAAACAAAGATGAACTAAAAAGATTTGTGTTTTCAAGGGAATGAGCCACAAGAGGGTAGAATGGGCATTTCAATGTAGAAATAAAATTAATTTATGTCCATGAAAAGTAGTTGTTTACTTGTTTCCCTTTGATTCCTAGCAGAGCAACTAGGAGCAGAGACACAAATGTTTGTTTGAAAGACTGGGTTGAAGGAAGAGAGCAAATAAGTGAAGAGTCACAAAACAGTGGGGCAATTGTGGCAATAGAAATTGTGTCAGGAGGCTATGGGACCTTTATTAATAAGGTGGGAGATAAAGTTATAATACCTAGAGTTGTAGCTCAGCACATACTTCCAAACTACTTGCTTATGGATAAAGTCTTCTTGAGTTATATCTTGTGTAAATAATGACAATTTTGTTCTTCAGTCTTTAAATATGTTTACCATATAGCCAATTTCAAGTTGCTTTAATTTTTCTCGTTTGCAAGGAGCAAAATTTCTTCATATAATTTACTTTTCTAAGTTACATCAGTGGGAGTTGTTTACTGTGATGGTCCAATGTGCCTTGAATTTCAAAGTGCATTTACAGAATGACTTTGCTTTGCTTTACTGTGTAGGACTCCCAGAGTTGCCACTCTGTGTGAACAATATTTTATCATAACTTTTTTTGGAATTGATGAGGATGATTATAATTTTTATGACTTTTTGTTTGAAATATTGTTGGATCTTTAATGTTTTGTTTTTCCTGATTAATTTCTTTTTTAAAATTGAAGTATAGTTGATTTATAATGTTGTGCTAATTTCTTCTGTACAGCAAAATGACTCAGTTATATACACATATATACATTCTTTTTTAATATTATTTTCCATTATGGTTTATCCCAGGAGATTGGATATAGTTCCCTGTGCTATAGGGTAGGGCCTTGTTGTTTATCCGTTCTAAATGTAATAGTTTGCACTTACTAACCCCAAACTCCCCGTCAATCCCTCTCCCTCCCCCCTTCCCCATGGGCAACCACAAGTCTGTTCTCTATGTCTGTGAGTCTTTCTGTTTTTTAGATAGGTTTATTTGTGCCATTTTTAGATTCCGCATATAAGTGATATCATATGGTATTTGTCTTTCCCTTTCTGACTTACTTCATTTAGTATGATAATCTCTAGTTGCATCCATGTTGCTGTAATTGGCATTATTTCATTCTTTGTTATGCTGAGTAGTATTCCATTATATATATATATGTATATATTCCATTATATGTGTGTGTGTGTGTGCACGTGCCACATCTTCTTTATCCATTCATCTGTCGATGGACATTTAGGTTGTTTCCATGTCTTTGCTGCTGTGAATAGTGCTGCTATGAACACTGGGGTGCTTGTGTCTTTTTGAATTATAGTTTTGTCCAGGTATATGCCCAGGAGTGGGGTTGCTGGATCATACGATAGTTCTATTTTTCGCTTTATAAAGAACCTCTATACTGTTTTTCACAGTGGCTGAACCAACTTACATTCCCACAAACAGTGTAGGAGGGTTCCCTTTTCTCCACACTCTCTCCAGCATTTGTTATTTGTACACTTTTTAATGACAGCCACTCTGACCAGTGTGAGGCGGTACCTCATTGTAGTTTTGATTTGCATTTCTCTAATAATTAGTGATGTTGAGCATCTTTTCATGTGCCTGTTGACTATCTGTATGTCTTCTTTGCAGGAATGTCTATTAAGGTCTTCTGCTCATTTTTTGAGTGGTTGTTTGGTTTTTTATGGTTGAGTTTTATGAGCTGTTTGTATATTTTGTATACTAAGCCCTTGTAGGTCACATCATTTGTGAATATTTTCTCCCATTCCATAGGTTGTCTTTTCATCTTTTTATGGTTTCCTTTGCTGTGCAAATGCTTGTAAGTTTGATTAGGTCCCATTTGTTTATTTTTGTTTTTATTTCTATTGCCATGGGAGACTGACCTAAGAAAACATTAGTACTATTTATGTCAGAGAATGTTTTCCTATGCTTGCTTCTAGGAGTTTTATGGTGTCACGTCTTATGTTTAAGTGTTTAAGCCATTTTGAGTTTACTTTTATGCATCGTGTGAGCGTGTTTTCTAATTTCATTGATTTACATGCATCTGTCCAACTTTCCTAGCACTACTTGCTGAAGAGACTGTCTTTTTCCCATTTTATATTCTTGTCTCCTTTGTCAAAGATTAATTGACCTTAGGTGTGTGGGTTGATTTCTGGGCTCTCTATTCTGTTCCATTGAGCCATATGTCTGCTTTTGTACCAATATCACATTGTTTTGATTACTGTGGCTTTGGAGTATTGTCTGAAGTCTGGGAGAGTTATGCCTCCTGCTTCATTTTTTCCCCTCAGGATTGCTTTGGCAATTCTGGGTCTTTTATGGTTCCATATAAATTTTTGGATTATTCTAGTTCTGTGTAAAATGTCATGGGTAATTTGATAGGGATCACATTAAATCTGTAGATTGCTTTGGGTACTATTGCTATTTTAACAATATTAATCCAAGAGCATGGGATATCTTTCCATTTCTTTGAACCCTCTTTAATTTCCTTTATTAATGTTTTATAGTTCTCAGCATATAAGTCTTTCACCTCCTTGGTCAGGTTTATTCCTAGGTGTTTTGTTTTTTTTTTTTGGATGCAATTTTAAAAGGTATTTTTTTTTACATTCCCTTTCTGCTATTTCAGTGATAGTGTAAAGAAATGCAACTGGTTACTTAATGCTAATCTTGTATCCTGCGCTTTGTTGAATTCAATTATTAGATCTAGTAGTTTTTGTGTGGTTTTATTTAAGGTTTTATTTGTATATAGTATCATGTCATCTGCATACAGTGACAGTTTTACCTCTTCACTTCAATTTGGATACATTTTATTTCTTTTTCTTGTCTGAGTGCTGTGGTTAGGACTTCCAATACTGTGTTGAATAGAAGTGGTGAGAATGAGCATCCTTGTCTTGAGTATTTTCACCATTGAGTATTATATTGGCTGTGGGTTTGTCATAAATGGATGTTATTATTTTGAGATATGTTCCCTCTATACCTACTTTGGTAAGAGTTCTTTTATCATGAATGGATGTTAAAATTTGTCCCATGTTTTTTCTGCATGTATTGAGATGATCATGTGGTTTGTGGCTTTTGTTTATGTGGTGTCTTACATTGGTTGATTTGCATATGTTGAAACAACCTTGTGAACTTGGGATGAATCCCACTTGGTCGTGTTGTTTGATCTTTTTTATGTGTTGTTGAATTCGGTTTGCTAATATTTTGTTGAGAATTTTTGCATCATATTCATCAAAGATATTGGCCTGTAATTTTCTTTTTTGGTGGTATCTGTCTGGTTTTGGTATCAAGGTAATGGTGGCTTCATAGAACATCTTTGTGAGTGTTCCCTCCTCTTCAATCTTTTCGAAGAGTTTGAGAAGGATTGGTATAAGTTCTTCTTTGTATGTTTGGTAGAATTCTCCTGTGAAGCTATCTGGTCCTGAACTTTTGTTTGTTGGAAGGTTTTTTTGTTTGTTTTTTTTAATTACAGATTCTATTTCACATCTGGTGTTCAAATTATCTATTTCTTCTTGATTTAGTTTTGGTGGGCTATATGTTTCTAGAAAGTTGTCCATTTCTTCTAGGTTGTCAAATTTGTTGGTATATAATTGTTCATAGTATTCTAATTTTTTTTGTATTTCTGTGGTATCAATTGAGATTTCTCCTTTTTTATTTCTTATTTTGTTTATTTGGGTTCTCCCTCTTTTTCTCTTGACGAGCCTGGCCAGAGATTTGTCAATTTTGTTTACCCTTTCAACGAACCAGCTCTTCGTTTTATTGATTTTGTTTTCTATTTTTTTTAATCTCTATTTTATTTATTTCCTCCCTGATCTTTATTATTTCCTTCCTTCTGCCATCTTTAGGTTTTGTTTGTTCTTCTTTTTCTAATTCTTTTAGGTGGTATGTTAGGTTGTTTATTTGAGATTTTTCTTTTCTTTTTTTTTTTTTTGAGGAAGGCCTATATCCCTATGAACTTCCCTTTAAGAACTGCTTTTTCTGCATTCCATAGATTTTTGTATGTTTGTGTTTTCACTGTGGTTTGTCTCAAGGTATTTTTAAATTTCCTTTTTGATTTCCTCATTGACCCATTGTTTTTTTTTTAGTAGCATGTTGTTTAGTCTCCATGGAAACATTTTTTCTCATTTCTTTACCTGTGGTTGATTTCTAGTTTAATGCTGTTGTGGTCAGAGAAGATGCTTGAAAATATTTCTATACTCTTAAATTTGTTGAGGTTAGTTTTGTTCCCTAGTATGTGGTCAATCCTAGAGAACGTTCCATGTGCACTTGAAAAGAATGTGTATTCTGTTGTGTTTTTTTTGGTGGGGGGAGGATGTAATGTCCTGAAAATATCAATTAAGTCTCATTGTTCTATTGTATCATTTAGGATCTCTGTTGCCTTATTGATTTTCTCTCTAGAAGATCTGTCCATTGATGAGGAGGGTTTAAAGTCTCCTACTATTATTGTATTCCCATCAGTTTCTCCCTTTATGTCTGTTAGTATTTGTTTTATGTATTTGGGTGCTCCTATATGAGGTGCATATATGTTGACAAGTGTAAAATTCTCTTCTTGTGTTGATCCTTTTACCATTATATAGTGTCCTTCTTTATTTTTCTTTATGGCCTTGTTTTAAAGTCTTTTCTTGTCTGATATGGATGTTGCAATTCCCGCTTTTTTGTCATTTCCTTTTGCAAGAAATATCTTTTTCCGTACCCTCACTTTCAATCTATGTGTGGCCTTTGCCCTAAGGTGGGTCTCCTGCAGGCAGCACACTGGAGGCTCTTGTTTTTTTTAATCCAGTCTGCCACTCTATGTCTTTTGATTGGAACATTCAGTCCATTGACATTTAAGGTAATTATTGATACATAAATATTTATTACCATTTTAAACTTCATTTTCCAGTTGATTCTGTGTTTCTTCTTTGCTCCTTTCTTTCTCTTTTTGTTTTTCTTTTTGTGGTTTGATGATTTCCTTTTATATTTTTTTTCTCTTCTTTTTGGTTTTTGTGAATCTATTTTATGTTTTTGATTTGTGGTTGCCCTGTTTTTCAAGTATGTTAACCCCTTCCTATATCTGCTTTCTTTAAACTGATAGTCATATAGGCTCAAACACATTCTAAAAAAAAAGGAATCTACATTTACTTACTCTCCTTCCCCACATTTTATGATTTTGATGTCCTTTTTTACATCTTCGATTTTATCCTTTTCCTATTCCTTGTGTTTATCATTGCTTTCACAGTTTTTTTTTTCTTTTTGATCTGTATACTGGCTAATTTAAGTGATTTACTTCCCAATTGTGATTTCATCCTTCCTATATCTTCTTGCTTCTTTTCTATTTAGAGAAGACCTTTCAATAGTTCTTTTAGAATAAGTTTAGTGTTGCTGTATTCTTTTAGTTGTTGCTTGTCTGAGAAGTTCTTTATTTCTCCTCCTATTCTAAATGATAATCTTGCTAGGTAGAGTATTCTAGGTTGCAGATTTTTCTTTTTCAAGACTTTGAATATATTTTGCCACTCCCTTCTGGCCTGCAGTGTTTCTGTAGAGAAATCAGCTGATAGCCTTATGGGAGTTCCCTTGTAAAGAACTGTTTTTCTCTTGCTGCCTTTAGAATCCTCTCTTTATCTTTAATTTTGCCATTTTAATTGTAGTATGTCTTGGTGTAGGCCTGTTTGGGTTCATCTTATTTGGGACCCTCTGTGCTTCCTGTATCTGATATCTGTTTCCTTCTTTATGTTTGGGAAATTTTCAGCCATAATTTCTTCAAATACATTTTCAATCCCCTTTTCTTTTTCTTCTCCTTCTGGAATCCCTATTATGCATAGATTGGCACACTTTATATTATCCTATAGTCTCTTATATTGCTTTCATTTCCTTTTCATTTGGTTTTCTGTCTGCAGTTTTGATTGGGCAATTTCCAATATTCTATCTTCCAGATCACTTATTCTTCATTATTCACTCTGCTATTCATTGCCTTTAGCTCAGCTTTCATCTCAGCAAATGAATTTTCTAATATTTCTTGGCTCCTCCTTATACTTTCTAGTTCGTTTTTACAGTAATCTGCATTTCTGTAAATAACATTTCTTAATTCCTTGAGTATCTTCATTATCTCCTTTTTTTTAATCTGTTTTTTTTAAAGGGCAGTTATTTCCTTCTGCCTCATTTATTTATTTATTTTATTTTTGTTGCGTTGGGTCTTCATTTCTGTGCGAGGGCTTTCTCTAGTTGTGGCAAGCGGGGGCCATTCTTCATTGTGGTGCGCAGGCCTCTCACTATCGCGGCCTCTCTTGTTGCGGAGCACAGGCTTCAGACGCACACGCTCAGTAGTTGTGGCTCATGGGCCTAGTTGGTCCGCAGCATGTGGGATCCTCCCAGACCAGGGCTCGAAGCCATGTCCTGTGCATTAGCAGGCAGATTCTCAACCACTGCACCACCAGGGAAGCCCCTACCTCCTTTTTGAACTTGATGTCTATTACACTGAAGAGGTCTGTTTCATTGTTCATTCAGGGGAATTCTCTTGGTCTTTTAACTGGGAGTGGTTCCTTTTCTTCTTCAGTTTGCTTATATTTCTCTTACTCTGTAAGTTTAGGAGAAACAATTATCTACTGTAGTCTTGGAAGGCTCTTTATATGCAGGAGCATCCCTGCATAGCTTGTGTGGGTTTGACTTTTTTTTGGCATGAGGGTTGTTTTTGGTTTGGATGCTTGCTGTCTCTTTCCTCAGCGTGTGCTGGCCATTATCCCCTTGATAAGGGGTGTGCAGGTGCATGGCCCATGCACGCTTCCAGGAGAGTTGGGGCAGTGGTTGGTGCCTGGTAGCAGGACCCTTGGCAGCAGCAGCAGTCCATGCCTGCCTCTGGAATCGGAGATGGCAGCGATGGCTCACACCTGCCCCCGAAGCTCGTGTAGGCAGTGCCCTGCCACCTGAGAGCATGTGCACAGAGAAGGAAGCTCCTATGGCTGTCCTGTCCCTCTCTTCACGTGCCCCCCAGCAATGGCGCCTTGCCTTTCTGGTGGGCCCAGGCTTCTTCCCATACTCCCTCAGTTGTGGCACACCACACCCTAGCCCCCTTAGGCTGTCTCCATGCAGCCAACCCCAGTCCTTTCCCTAGTTATGACCTTCGAAGCTTGAGCCTCAGCCCCCAGCCCCCACCCACCTCAGCAGATGAGTGTCTCAGGCTGTGGAGTGCCAGGCAGTGGCACCAATAACCTGTGCAGGTCTCTCTCCACTTTGCCCTTCACAAAGCGGTTGCTGTACTCTCCTCCAAGGCTCCAAAGCTCCCGCTCTGTCCTGGCTGGTCTCCCTCCTGGTGAGGGGACTTCCCGGTGTGCCGAAAACTTTCCTTTTTCACAGCTCCCTCCCAGGGGGACAGGTCCCGTTCTGATTCCTTTCTCTCTCTTTTTTTTCTTTTTTCTTTTGTCCTACCCAGTTATGTGGAGATTTTCTTGCCTTTTTGGAAGTCTGAGGTCTTCTACCAGCGTTCAGTAAATGTTCTGTGAGAATCGTTCCACATGTAGATGTATTTTGATGTATTTATGGGAGAAGGTGAGCTACATGTCCTACTCCTCTGCCATCTTGATCCAATTGCCTGTGATAACTTCTTAGTTTGAGGGTTCTGTGCTGTGTGCATTGTATACAGAATTTAGGTACATCGTACTATACCATAAAACCACATGAAGCCAAAGCTGAAATTTGATTTCTCACACAGACTTTTTTGGTTGCTTCTGGTTTAATTTTTTTATCCAGATCCCAGACAGACAGAGTCTTTTGTCGTGTCTCTGGGTCAAAGAGTAGAATTTTTCAATTCCCAACTTAATAGACTAGACATTCTTTAAAGTGTCCTGATACAGGAATCTTAATTTTCCATCCACACCTCTTGTAAACCAAATGTTTCATCTGTTGAACCTGTGAGGGTATTATTAGCCAGATTTTAGTTTATATGAACTATACCCATATCTACCACTTACTACTTTATTAACTCTGATTCACTGATTTGGCTTTAAGTTGCTTAAAAAAAAAAAAAAACTCAAGATACTCCTTTTTGAGATCTCAGTAAATGCTTTCAATATTCTTGGTAAGTTTTATTTAACACTCTCATGTGAACTGCTGAAGAATGGTTAATACCTGGCCATCTGCCCTGATGTTGAAAGTCACTAGACTCATCCATTCTAAAATGCAAAAATAAAACAAACAAAAAAACATGATTTATTGGTGACTTTAGGAATATAGTTTCTGTGGAGTGGAAGAAAGGAAGTTCAGTAAGCAGAACTATTGAAAATTATATCAGCCTTCCTAGAAAGTTGCCTATACATGGAATGTTTATAACAAGACTTTTTCAATGATTAACTATAAGGATACACTTATATGGGAAAATTTAAGAATGCAACCATCTTTTTAAACTGCATATTGAGAGATGTCTTCTCCCACCCACAAAAGACTAATTGTCATGGTAATTGCCTGCCACTATAAGCAACAAGAAATTTGGACAGAAAATATGAAACATTGGTTTCAGATGTAAGATAACTAAAAAAGACTTTGATCCACAGAGAAGAAAAACAAGGTAAGCCCTATGATTGCACAGGCTTCCTGCCTGAAGGCAGTTCTCAGGCTGCAGCAGTACAAGGCGGACCCAAAAAAGCCCAGTGTTCTCACTCAGTTGAAGAGACAGAGATTGAATTTGAGGAAGCCATGGCAGCTAGAATTTGTGGAGCAGAGAGCTAGAGAGAGGAGATGTAGAGAAATCTGCAGAGAGGTCCCAATGGGTCTGGCTTATATCTGCACATGTATGTGAGGAAATTACCCAAAGCCAGGAAAGATTTACAAGAGAAGAGTAAACAGAGCAATTCCCAGATATCACACTGGGTTGGGAATAGTTTATGTCCTCTTCAGAGGGGAAAGACACAACTTAACACATGAGGTCACTGAGAAGAGTCCTCAAATAAGTATTGACTCAGTAAGAAGACCTAAACTAGCTCCACAGAAAATGCTGTTCTGGACTCACAATAATTCAGCTTAAAAGAAAACTTTTAAAAGATCTACCTAATTTGAAAGGAATTTAACTGCATTCCAGAATAAAATTCTAATACCATTTAAGAGAATATAATTAAATCTAGCATCCAAAAATATTTGACAATCAAAAATTATTAGGCATGCAAAGAAGCATGAAAGTATGCCTGATAACAAGATTTAAAAAAAAAAATCAATAGAAATAGGCCAGGAAATGATAGATGATACAATTTGCAGAGGACTATAAAACAGCTACTACAAATCTTTAAACATAATATAATGAGAAAATAAATTGAAGATAATTTTAAAATACTCAAACTGAAATTCTGTAGAAGAAATATACAATATCTGATATTAAATATATATTCTGGATATGATTAATCAATGATCATGAGAAAGTTTTAAATATAGCCAGAGATAAAGGTACTATATACAACGGAGATTGAATCAGTAATCAAAAACCTCCCAACGAAGAGAAATCCAGGACAAGATGGCTTCACTGGTTAATTCTATCACAATTTAAAGAAGAATAATGCAATCCTTCTCAAACTCTTCCCAAAAACTGAAGAGGAGGAAAGATTTCCATACTCATTTTATGAGAACAGATTTACCCTGATACCAAAGGCAGACAAATGCACCACAAGAAAATAAAACTATGGTCAATATCCCTGATGAACATATATGCAAAAATCCTGACCAAAATACTAACAAACCAAATCTAGTAGTGCACTGAAAGGATCATACACCATGACCAATAGATGCAAGGATGGTTCTATATATGAAAATTAATTAGTGTGATACACCACATCAACAGAATTAAGGATAAAAATCATATGATTGTCTCAATTGATGCAGGAAAAGCAGTTGACAAAATTACACATGCTTTCATGACAAAAACTCTTAATGAACAAAACTAGGAATAGAGGGAAATTACCTTAACATAATAAAGGCTATACATAAATGAAAAGCCTACAGGTAACATTGTACTCAATAGTGGAAAAGTGAAAGCTTTTCTTCTAAGATCAGGACCAAGGCAAGGATGCCCACTTCCACAGTTTTTATTCAACATAGTAATGGAAGTTCTAGCCAGAGAAATTAGGCAAGAAAAAGAAATAAAATTATACAAGCCAGAAAGGAAGAAGTAAAATTTTCTCTGTTAGCAGGCAACATGATCCTATAGCCCTAAAGACTCCATAAAAAATTGTTAGAACTAATAAATGAATTCAGCAAAGTTACAAGATACAAAATCAACATACAAAAAGCAATTGTGTTTCTATATAGTAACAATGTGCTATCTGAAAAGGAAATTAGGAAAACAGTCACATTCACAATAGCACCAAAAAGTATAAAATTCTTAGGAATAAACTTCACTAAGGAGGTTAAAGACTTCTATACTAAAAACTACAAAACATTGATGAAATAAATTAAGACAGACATAAAATAATGGACAGTCCACGTGTGTTCATGGGTTGGAAAACTTAATATTGTTAAAATGTCCATATTTCCCAAAGCAATCTACAGACTCAACCCAATCCCTATCAAATTCCTAGTGGCATTTAAAAAAAAAAAGAAACAATGCTAACATTCATATGGAATGTCAAAGTACCCTGAACAGCCAAAACAATCTTGAGAAAAAACAAAACCAAAGGCCTCACATTTCCAGATTTTAAAATATATTACAAAGCTACCATAGTTAAAACCATATGGTACTGGCATAAGTCATATAGACCAATGGAACAGAATAAAAAGCCACAAATAAACCTAAGCACATACAGTCAACTGATCACTGACAAGGGTGCTAAGAATGCACATTGGGAAAAGGATTGACTTCAACAAATCATTCTGGAAAAACCGGATATCCACATATAAAAGAGAGAAATTGGATCCTTATCTTACATCATACACAAAAATCAACTCAAAATGCATTAAACATCTAAACATAATACCTGAAACTGTAAAAACACCTAGAAGAAGAAATAAGGAAAAAAGCTTTATGACATTGGTCTTGGCAGTGATTTCATGGCTATGATACTAAAAGCAAGGGAAAAAAAACCCAAAAACCAGTAGACTGGTTAATCCCATACATTCGATAAGGGTTTATTCTCCAAAATATATAAGAAACCCTTACAACTCAATAGTTTAAAAAAAAAACCTCAATTTTAAAATGGACTTGAATAAATGTTTCTTGAAAGAAAATATAAAAATGGCCAAAGGTTATATGAAAAACGGTTGAATGCCATTAATCATCAGGGGAATGCAATCAAAACCACAATGATATATTACCTTACACCTTTAGGATGGCTATTAAAAACAACAACAACAAATGTTAGTGAGGATGTGGAGAAATAGGAATCCTTGCATACCATTGGTAGAAATGCAATATGGTGCAGCCACCATGGAAAACAGAATGGAAGTTCCTCAAAAAAATTAAAAATAGAACTACTGAATAATTCAGCAATCCCACTTCTGGGTATTTATCCAAAAGTATTGAAATTGGAATCTCAAAGAGGTATTACCACTCTTATATTCATAGCAGTATTATTCACAATATCCAAGATGTGAAAATAACTTAAATGTCCATCAACAGATGACTGGATAAAGAAAATGTGGCATATAAAAAGTGGAATACAATTCAACCTTTAAAAAGAAGGAAATTCTGCAGTATCTGGTAACATGGTTGAATTTTGAGGACACTATGTTAAGTGAAATAAGCCAGGCATAGAAAGACAAGTACTTCATGATGCCACTTAGATGTGGTATCTAAAGTAGACAAACTCATAGAAACAGAAAGTAGAATGGTGGTTGCCAGCATCTGGTGGTGGTGGTGATGAGGGCAGTGGGGAGTTGTTGTTTGTGCAGGTAGTTTTAGTTGTGCTAAATGGGGACATTCTAGGAATCTGGGCACAACAATATGCATGTAGGAGACAATATTGTTCTGTACACTTGGAACTTGTTGGAATGCTGAAAACTATGTAATGTGCTTTTATTTTGGCATGACTAAAACTCTACATGTACCACGTAGATGAAATGAGCATAAATCTTCATAGGCACAAATTACAAAAGCTGACTTAAAAATAGATAGATTACCAGAAGAGCCCTGTATTTAGAAAGCCCTATATCTACTAAAGAAGTTGAATTCATATCAAAAGGCTTCCCCTAAAGAAAACTCCAGGCCTAAATGGCTTCACTGCTGAACGATACCAAACATTTCATGAAGAAATTATATCAACTCTGCTCAAAATATTTCAGAAACGAGATGAGGAGGAAATTTTCTTGAATCATTCTGTGAGACTTATGCTAACACACTACTGAAACCATAAAAGGCACTAGAGAAAATTACATACCAATATTCTTCATGAACATAAATACCAAAAATCTTAACAAAATATTTGCAAATTTAATCCAGCAATAGATTTTTTTAAATCACTAAGTTCAGTTGATCCTAGATGTGTAAAGTTGTATTAACATTCAAAAATCAAGCAGTATAATTAACTATATTAATAGACTAAAAAAGAAAAATCATATGATCTTCTCAATAGATACGGGAAAATTTTTTTACAATATTCAACACACATTTATGAAAATAAAAAAAGGAAATCTCAGCAAACTAGGAATATAAAAAAAACTTCCTCAACCTGGTAAAGTGTTTCTACAAAAAACCCTACAGCTAACATCTTTAATGGTGAAAGACTGAATAAATTTCACCTAAGATCAGGAACAAAATAAGGATATTCACTTCTATGAAACATTGTACTGTAGATATTAGCAAGTGTAATAAAGTGCAAAATATATATACACAGATTTGAAATAAAGAATTAAAACTCAGCAAAGCCTCAGAGACATATGTATGTCTATATGTTAAAAATGAACAGTTGGAAATTGATATTTTAGGAAGAAACCACTTCCAGTAGCATCAAAAAACATGAAATGATTAGGGATAAATTTAACAAAATATGTACAGTACCATACATTGAATGTTACAAAACATTACTGAGAAAAATTAAAGATCTAAATATTTGGAGCTCTATACCATGTTCACTAACTGTAAGCCTCAATATTCTTAATATGTTAATTTTACACAGCTTGATTTATAGATTAAACCCAGTTCCAATCAAAATCCCAGCAAGGTATTTTGTAGTATGAAAAAACAAGTTCTAAAGTTTTTTTCTAAGGGAAAGGCAAAAGACCTAGAATACTGAACATAAAACTGAAGAATCGGGCTTCCCTGGTGGCGCAGTGGTTGCGCGTCCGCCTGCCGATGCAGGGGAACCCGGTTTGCGCCCCGGTCTGGGAAGATCCCACGTGCCGCGGAGCGGCTGGGCCCGTGAGCCATGGCCAATGGGCCTGCGCGTCCGGAGCCTGTGCCCCGCAACGGGAGAGGCCGCAACAGAGGGAGGCCCGCATACCACCAAAAAAAAAAAAAAAAAAAAAAAAAACTGAAGAATCACAAAGCTGGAGGATTCATACTATCCAATTTCAAGACTTACTATAAAGCTAGTGTCATCAAGACAGTGTGGTTTTGCTATAAGGATGGACATATAGATCAGTGTATCAGAATGGAGAGTCCATACGTAGACCTATACAAATATACTCTATTTATTTAAAATATATTATACATTCAGTGTGGGAAAGGAGAGTCTATTCAATAATGGTTGTGAAAAATGGATATTAAAATGAACCATGGCCATTACTTCACACAATATATAAAAATTAACTCAAGATAAATCAGATATCTAATTGCAAGCACTAAAAAAATAACCCAGAAGAAAACAGAGAAGAAAATTCTAGTGACATTCTGGTTAGGCAACAATTTCATAGAACAAAAAAAGCATATATCATGAAAGATAAAACTGATAATTTTGGACTGCCTCAAAGTTAAAAACAGTTTTGAAAGTCACTATTAAGAAAATGAAAAGGCAAGCCGCAGACTGGGAGAAAAGATTTGCAAAACATATCTGAGAAGGAACTTTTATCTAGAATATATATTTTTTTAATTTGACTTTTATTTTATATCGGGGTATAGTTGATTTACAATGTTGTGTTTCAGGTGTACAGCAAAGTGATTCAGTTATACATATAAATATATCCATTCTTTTTCAGATTCTTTTCCCATATAGGTTATTACAGAATATTAAGTAGAGTTCCCTGTGCTATACAGCAAGTCTTTCTTGATTATCTATTTTATATATAGTAGCATGTATATGTTAATCCCAAACTCCTAATTTATCACTCCCCACACCTTTTCCCTTTGGTAACAATAAGTTTGTTTTCGAAGTCTGTGAGTCTCTTTCTATTTTGCAAATAAGTTCATTTGTATCATCTTTTTAGATTCCACATATAAGTGATATATGATATTTGTCTTTGTCTGGCTAACTTCATTTAGTATGGTAATCCCTAGGTCCATCCATGTTGCTGCAAATAGCATTATTTCATTCTTTTTTATGGCTGAGTAATATTACATTGTGTATATGTACCACATCTTCTTTATTTATTCCTCTGTCGATGGACATTTAGGTTGCTTTAGGTTGCTTCCATGTCTTGGCTACTGTAAATAGTGCCGTAATGAATATTGGGTTGCATGTATCTTTTTGAATTATGGTTTTCTCTGGATATATGCACAGGAATGGGACTGCTGGATCATATGGTACCTCTAGTTTTAGTTTTTTAAGGAAGCTCCATACTGTTTTCCATAGTGGTTATACCAAGTTACATTCCCACCAAGAGTGTAGGAGGGTCCCCTTTTCTACACACCCTCTTCAGCATTTATTGTTTGTAGACATTTTAATGATGGCTATTCTGACTGGTGTGAGGTGATATCTCATTGTAGTTTTGATTTACATATATCTAATAATTAGTGATGTTCAGCATCTTTTCATGTGCTTTCTGGCCATCTGTATGTCTTCTTTGGAGAAATGTCTATTTAGATATTCTGCCCATTTTTGATTGGGTTGTTTGTTTTTTTAATATAATGCTGCATGAGCTGTTTGTATATTTTGGAGATTAATGCCTTATTGGTTGCTTTGTGTCCGAATATTTTCTCCCATTCTCTGGGTTCTTTTCATTTTGTTTATGGTTTCTTTTGCTGTGCAAAAGCTTTTAGGTTTAATTAGGTCCCATTTATTTATTTTTGTTTTTATTTTCATTATTCTAGGAGGTGGATCCAAAAAGATATTGCTGCAATTGATATCAAAGAGTGTTCTGCCTATGTTTTCCTCTAAGAGTTTTGTAGTATCTGGCCTTACATTTAGGTTTTAATTCATTTTGAGTTTATTTTTGTGTACAGTGTTAGGGAGTGTTCTGATTTCATTCTTTTACATGTAGCTGTCCAGTTTTCCCAGCACCACTTATTGAAGAGGCTGTCTTTTCTCCACTGTATATTCTTGCTAGCTTTGTAGTGTAGTCTGAAGTCAGGGAACCTGATTCCTCCAGCTCTGTTTTTCTTTCTCAAGATTGCTTTAGCTATTTGGGGTCTTTTGTATTCCCATACAAATTGTAAATTTTTTTGTTCTAATTCTGTGAAAAATGCCATTAGTAATTTGATAGAGATTGCACTGAATCTGTAGATTGCCTTGGGTAGTATAGTCATTTTGATGACATTGAATCTTCCAATCCAAGAACATGGTATATATTTCCATCTGTTTGTGTCATATTTGATTTCTTTCATCAACATCTTACAGTTTTCAGAGTACAAGTCTTTTGCCTCCTTAGGTAGATTTATTCCTAGGTATTTTATTCTTTTGATGCAGTGCTAAATGGGATTGTTTCCTTAATTTCTCTTTTCTGATCTTTTGTTGTTAGTATATAGAAATGCAACAGGTTTCTGTATATTAATTTTGTATCCTGCAAAGTTACCAAATTCATGAAAGTCTAGTAGTTTTCTGGTAGCATAGTTAGGATTTTCTATATACAGTATCATGGCATCTGCAAGCAGTGACAGTTTTACTTTTTCTTTTCCATCTTGGAGTCCTTTTATTTCTTTTTTTCTCTGATTGCCATGGCTAGGACTTCCAGAACTATGTTGAATAAGGGTGGCAAGAGTGGACGTCCTTGTCTTGTTCCTGATCTTAGAGGAAATGCTTTCAGCTTTTTGCCATTGAGTATGATGTTAGCTGTGGGTTTCTCATATATGACCTTTTTTATGTTGAGGTAGGTTCCCTCTGTGCCAACTTTCTGGATATTCTCTATGTATAGTATCATGTCATCTACAAACAGTGACAGTTTTACTTCTTCTTTTCCAATTTGTATTCCTTTTATTTCTTTTTTTCTCTGATTGCCATGGCTAGGACTTCCAGAACTATGTTGAATAAGGGTGGCAAGAGTGGACGTCCTTGTCTTGTTCCTGATCTTAGAGGAAATGCTTTCAGCTTTTTGCCATTGAGTATGATGTTAGCTGTGGGTTTCTCATATATGACCTTTTTTATGTTGAGGTAGGTTCCCTCTGTGCCAACTTTCTGGATAGTTTTTATCATAAAAGTTGTTGAATTTTGTCAAAATATTTTTCTGCGTCTATTGACATGCTCATATGGTTTTTATTCTTCAGTTTGTTAAATTGTTAATCACACTGATTGGTTTGAGGATATTGAAGAATCCTTGCATCCCTGGAATAAATCCCAATTGATCATGGTGTACGATCCTTTTAATGTATTGTTGGATTTGGTTTGCTAGTATTCTGTTGAGGATTTTTGCATCTATATTCATCAGTGATATTGGCCTATAATTTTCTTTTTTTTGTAGTATCTTTGTCTGGTTTTGGTATCAGGGTGATGGTGGCCTCATAGAATGAGCTTGGAAGTGTTCCTTCCTCTGCAATTTTTTGGGATAGTTTCAGAAGGATAGGTGTTAACTCTTCTCTAATGTTTGATAGAATTCACCTCTAAAGCCATCTGGTCCTGGACTTTTATTTGTTGTAAGTTTTTAAATCACAGATTCAATTTCGGTACTTGTGATTGATCTGTTCATATTTTCTGTTTCTTCCTGGTTCAGTCTTGGGAGGTTGTACCTTTCTAAGAATTTGTCCATTTCTTCTAGGCTGTTCATTTTATTGGCATATAGTTGCTTGTAGTAGTCTCTTATGATCCTTTGTATTTCCATTGTGTCAGTTGTAACTTCTTTTTCATTTATAGTTTTATAGATTTGAGCCCTCTCCCTTTTTTCTTGATGAGTCTGCTTAAATTATCAATTTTGTTTATCTTTTCAAAGAACCAGATTTTAGTTAAATTGATTTTTCATTTTTTTATTTGTCTGCACCAAGTCTTCATTGCCCCATGAGTGATCTTCACTGCCCCATGTGGGATCTTCATTGTGGCATGCAGGATCTTTTAGTTGTGGCATGTGGGATCTTTAGTTGCAGCATGCAGGTTATTTAGTTGCGGCATGCCAACTCTTAGTTGAAGCATGTGAGGTCTAGTTCCCTGACCAGGGATTGAACCTGGGCCCTCTGCATTGGGAGGGTGGGGTCTTAGCCACTGGACTACCAGGGAAGTCCCTCATTGATCTTTTTTATTGTTTTCTTCATCTCTATTTCATTTATATCTGCTCTGATCTTTATGATTTCTTTCCTTCTACTAACTTTGGGTTTTGTTTATTCTTCTTTCTCTAGTTGCTTTAGGTGTAAGGTTAGCTTGTTTATTTGAGATTTTTCTTGTTTCCTGAGGTAAGATTGGATTGCTGTAAACTTCCCTCCTAGAACTGCTTTTGCTGCCTCCAATACATTTTGGATTGTCATGTTTGTGTTGTCATTTTTCTCTAGGTATTTTTTGATTTCCTCTTTGATTTCTTTGGTGACCCATTGGTTGTTTAATAACATATTGTTTAGTCTCCTCTTGTTTGTGTTTTTTGCATTTTTTTTTTCTTGAAGTTGATTTATAGTCTCATACCGTTGTGTTTAGAAAAGATGCTTGATATAATTTCAATGTTTTAAATTTACTGAGGCTTGCTTTGTGGCCAACATGTGATCTATCCTGGAGAATGTTCCATGTGCATTTGAGAAGAATGTGTATTCAGGTGCATTCAGATGGAATGTTCTATAAATATCAATGAAGTCCTCATGGTCTAATGTGTCATTTAAGACCTGTGTTTCCTTATTGATTTTCTCTATGAATGATCTGTCCATTGGCGTAAGTGAGGTGTTAAAGTCCCCCACTATTAATCTGTTACTATCAATTTCTCCTTTTAGAACTGTTAGCATTTGCCTTATATATTGTGGTGCTTCTATGTTGGGTTTGTATATATTTATGATTGTTGTATCTTCTTCTTGGATTAATACTGTGATCATTACATAGTGTCCTTTGTCTCTTCTAACAGGCTTTACTTTAAAGTCTGTTTTGTCTGATATGAGTGTTGCTACTCCAGCTTTCTTTTGTTTTCCATTTTCATGGAATACCTATTTCCATCCCTTCACTTTCCATCTGTATGTGTCCCTGGATCTGAGGTGGGTCTCTTGTAGACAGCATATATACGGTTCTTGTTTTTGTATCCATTCAGCCAGTCTGTCCTTTGGTTGGAGCATTTTATCCATTTACATTTAAGGTAATTATTGATGTGTATTTTCCGATTGCCATTTTGTTAATGTTTAGGATTTGGTTTTGTAGGTTTTTTTCTTCTCTTCCTCTTTTGTTCTCTTTCTATTTGATGTATATCTTTAGTGTTGTGTTTGGGTTGCTTTTTCTTTTTTGTGTGTAGATTTTTGGTTTGTGGTTCCCAGGAGGTTTTGATGTAGCAGTCTTTATATAAATAAGGTTGTTTTAAGTTGCTGGTCTCTTAATTTCAAATACATTTCCAGTATCCTGCATTTGTGCTGTCCTCTTCTCATGATTGCTGGTTGTGTGTGTGTGTGTGTGTGTGTGTGTGTGTGTGATTTCCTTCCTTTCCTATATATTTGCCTTTACTGGTGAGCTTTTACAATTGTAATTTTTTTTGTTTCTAGTTGTGGCCTTTTCCTTTCTGCCTAGACAAGTTTCATTAGGATTTGTTGTAAAGCTGCTTTGATGGTGCTGAATTCTCAGCGTTTTCTTGTCTGTAAAGCTTTTGATTTCTTTGTGAAATCAGAATGTGAGCCTTCTTGGGTAAATTATTCTTGGTTGTAGGTTTTTCCCTTTCATCACTTTAAATATATAATGCCACTACCTCCTGGCCTGCAGAGTTTCTGCTGAAAAATCCTCTGATAGCCATATGGGAATTCCCTTGCATGTTATTTGTTGCTTTTCCCTTTTTGCTTTTAATATTTTCTCTTTGTCTTTAATTTTTGTCAAGTTAATTAATATGTGTCTCAGTGTGTCCCTCCTTGGGTTTATCCTGGGTGGGACTCTCTGAGCTTCCTGGACCTGAGTGTTTCCTTTCCCACGTTAGGGAAGTTTTTGTCTATTATCTCTTCAAATATTTTCTCGGTTCCTTTCTCTTCGCCTTCTGGGACCCCTATAATGCAAATGTTGGTGCATTTAATGTTGTCCCAGAGGTCTTGAGACTGTCCTCATTTCTTTTCAGTCTTTTTTCTTTATTCTCTTCCATGGCAGTGATTTTCACCATGTTTTCTTCCAGCTCACTTATTCATTCTTCTGCCTCATTTTTTCTACTATTGTTTGCTTCTAGTGTATTTTTTCATTTCTGTTATTGTATTGTTCATCTTCTTGTTCTTTAAATCTTCTAGGTCTTTGTTAAAGATTATTTGTATCTTCTCAGTCTGTGCCTCCATTCTGTTTCTGAGATCTTGGATCATCTTTACTATCATTACTCTGAATTCTTTTTCAGATAGATTGCTTATCTCTACTTCATTTAGTTGTTCTTCTAGGGTTTTATCTTGTTCCTTTGTCTGGAACATATTTCTCTGCCACCTCATTTTGTTTATCTTTCTGTGTTTGTGGTCTCATTTCCACAGGCTGCTGGATCCTAGTTCCTCTTGCATCTGGTGTCTGCCCCCTGGTAGGTGAAGTTGGTCCAGGGGCTTGTGCAGGCTTCCTGGTGGGAGGGGACTGGTGATTGCCCACTGGTGGGTAGAGCTGCTTGTGGTCCCTCTGGCGAGCAGGGCCTTGTCAAGGGATGTGTTTAGAGGTAGCTGTGAGCTCAGTACAACTTTAGGCAGCCTGTCTGCTGATGGTGGCACCGTGTTCCCACCCTATTGGTTGTTTGGCCTGAGACATCCCAGCACTGGAGCCTGTGAGCTGTTGGGTGGGGCCAGTTCTCAGTGCCCGAATGGCACCATCTAGGAGAGCTCATGCTGATCAGTATTTCCTGGGGCCTCCACCACTAGTGTCCCTGCCCCCACTGTGAGCCACAGCTGCCCCCCACTTCCCCAGGAGGCCCTCCAAGACCTGCATGTAGGTCTAGCCCAGGTTCCTATGCAATCAGTGTTTGTGCTGGGTCCCAGTGCGTGTGAAATCTTGTGTGCCCCCTCCAACAGTGGAGGCTCTCTTTCCCCCAGTCCTGTGAAGCTCCTGCTGGCCTTCAAAGCCAAATGCTCTGGGGTTCCTCCTCCTGGTGCCAGACCCCCAGGCTGGGGACCTGACATGGGGTTCAGAACTCTCACTCCTGTGGGAAAACCTCTGCAATATAATTATTTTCCAGTTTATGGGTCACACGCACAGCAGGTATGGGATTTGATTATATTGCGAAAGCGCCTCTCCTGTCTTCTCATTGTGGTTTCTTCTTTGTCTTTGGATGTAAATTATCTTTTTTTGTTGATGGCTGTTCAGCAGTTAGTTGTGATTTTGATGTTTTCGTGAGAGGAGGTGAGCTCACGTCCTTCTACTCTGCCATCTTGTCTCCTTCATGTCTCGAGTGCTAATTCAAACTACACAGAGAACATCAACTAGGAGTGCTGGTTGAAGAATTTTGTATCAACATCTAGTCAGCACTATCCACAGACTGGAGAGAACAAGCAGAGATTCCTTTTGTGTAGTTGAGGAGAAGCAGGCAGTCACACCCTCTCCTCCCTGGTGGCACCTGGAGCCCTGAGAGCATTCAGTTGCCCACAGCATGGGAATAAAGCCAGAATATATTTTAAAAACTTTTCCCAAGTCAGTAATCAGAGAAACAACTCAATACAAATATGGGTCAAAGATTTGAATATACTCTTCTCCAATGAAGCTAAATGAATTTCTCCACATTATTGGAGCGACTGAAACTCCCACGTTCTGATGGTTACACACTTATCGTGTGACCCAGAAATTCCACCCCTAGGTATTAATTCAAGGAAATGAAAACAAGTGTCATCACAGTAACTTGTACTCATTCACATGTACAGAGCAGTGTCATTCATAAAGACCCTAAAATTGAAACAATCAAATGTGCTTGGACAGGAGATCAGATGAATACGTTGTTTCCTATCCACACAATGCAATATACTCAGCAGTAAGAGTGAACAAACCATTGGTACCTGCAACACCATGGAGACATCTCAGTAGCTCTATGCTAAGTGAAAGAAGCCAGCCATAAAAGGCCATATTGTATGATTCCATTTGTGTGAAATTCTTGAAAAGGCAAACTATCTGTTGATGGCCAGGAGCCAGGATCAAGAGGAGGGGATAATGGCGAAAGAGCACAAAGCAAGTCTTTGGGTGATAGAATGTTCTAAGTCTTAGCATGGTAGTGGGTAGATGACTTCATACATTTGTTAAAATGCATTAAATTATACTCTTAAAATGATTGAATTTTGTTGGATATAAATTTTAAAGTTGATTTGAAAAAAATGTGAAATACGTACCTTGAAAGGAAAATAATGTTTACATAAATCAATAGCAGTGTTGTAATTTTCAACAAACTAACCTACAGCTTATACTAAAAGAGTGTTAGCAAAGCAACTGGAAAATCCTTTCAGAACCTTGAAGTCAAAATGCCCAGAGACCTTTAGTTCACCTTACAATTGCTGATTAAAATTCAGTATTAATCCTCCCCAACAATCACCAAGAATAGTGTTCCTTTATTTTTATGCAGTATGTTCTTTTGCTGCTGTATGTGTATGGTCACTATGTGTTAAATATAAATATTATTGATGAGAAATAATTGTTTAAATTGCTCTAGTAGAAGGTTTTTTTTAAAAAAAGACAAGTTTCAAGCATCTATCATCATTTGCTTAGAAATTCAAATGGTTTTCTAACAGTTTGTCATTAAGCCTTGTCCCTTATGCAGGAAGCCTGTAATATAAAACAGAGCACTTCGGGCTTCCCTGGTGGCGCAGTGGTTGAGAGTCCGCCTGCCGACGCAGGGGACGCGGGTTCGTGCCCCGGTCCGGGAGGATCCCACATGCCGCGGAGCGGCTGGGCCCGTGAGCCATGGCCGCTGAGCCTGCGCGTCCGGAGCCTGTGCTTCGCAACGGGAGAGGCCACAACAGTGAGAGGCCTGCGTACCACAAAAAAAAAAAAACAAAACAAAAAAACAAAAGGAAAAAAAACAAAAAAAAACAAAACAGAGCACTTCTTCCTAGCATCTATTTCACAAATTGGAATTTTTGCCTAATGGGTTGTATCCAATTTGGACATTTATCAAATCTCTGAAAGCTCAGCTCTTAAGTAAAATTATTTTTTAAGTTTATATTTCGGGGGAAACTAGATAAAATACTAAATGAATACCATCAGTGTATTTTGATATTCCAAATTGAGTCCTCAAATTAGAAACTACAGTTGTAAAAAGTAATTTGTAAATTTTAAAAACATTACTTCAATGTTTAAATGGTGTTACTACAAAACACCATGAATAGGAAATGGTCTCCATTTTTAAAGTGGGTTTGATTTTAAAATAACAAAAGTGAAGAGTAAGAAGTTTATCTTGAATGCTGGTTCTTGACCATGAGAAAAAAATTTAAAGTAGTAGATAAACATCTGTGGAGATTTTGCGAAGGACATTTAGGTGCTCTTAAAAACTTTATATGTCAATAACAGGGGCGCCACAATAAAAAAATTCATATTATGCCTTTCCTTTTCCTCCACATTGCTATGTCACCAGGTATTCCCTGCATTATCATGCATAATCAAGGCGAGGCTGCCCTATCCGCTCTCACACATGCCAATAAAACTAAGAGGAAGGAAGGGAAAAGAAGCAGGAAAGGTACCGCAGAGAACACGTGTACACACAAGGGTTAGTGGAGACTGAATTAACTGAGCTGGGGAGTGGGGGGAGAAGGCAGTTAATTAATACCATCTCCCAAAAAGCTATCAGGAAATTCTGTACTCAAAATTTAAAACTTGCCTAGTGCATTTTGTCAAAAAGCCTTGTCCAATACTTACAGGAGAGACTGTGTGTTGGGCGTGCCATTTAATTTCTGTCCTGCATTCCTGCCCCCACAGCATGGGTCTGAAGCCACCATCAGGCTCCCGTCCCAGCCAAGCCACCTGTTGCTCTGAGACGCTAAGGGCTCACTCACCTCCTTTTTTCATCAGTTTCTTCATGTCTACAAAGGACTAATTACAGCATCTTCTCCAGAAACCCTAGGAGCATGGTCCAGGTTTGTTTTTTTCAACTGTAGAGCTGATTCTAATGAAAAGCTAAGTTTGAGAGCCACTGGATTAGACAAAATCTAAGATTTTTATAGTTTTATTTTCTATTTTATGGTTTTGTACTCCAAACATCCATCAGTTCAAACGAAATCGGGTACTTAGGCATATTTTCTACCCTTCAAATTATAGTCATCCTTTGGTATCCATGGGAGATTGGTTCCATGACAACCCCTTCCCTCCCCCACTGCCACATACCAAAATCCAAGGATGCTCAAGTCCCTCATATAAAATGACATAGTATTTCCATATAACCCATGCATATCCTCCCATGTACTTTAATCCCTAGATGTCTTGTAATACCTAATACAGTCGTAAATGCTATGTAAATAGTTGTAAAATATAATGTAAATGCTATGTAAATAGTTGTAAAATACAATGTAAATGCTATGTAAATAGTTGCCAGTGGGGGATAAATTTATTTCGGTTTTGCTTTTTGGAACTTTCTGGAATTATTTTTAAAAAGTATTTCTGATCTGGGCTGGTTGGATTTGTGGTTGTGGACACAGAGATACAGAGGGCAGACTGTATATGGCAGCTGCAATGTACATAAAGTGTCTCAATATTACGAATTCATCCTAAGAACAGACACTTCTCTTTTAAATAGAGAGAAATAAAGCTTCAGGGAAATTAGGTAACAGGACGATACCAATGACAGAACTTGGGGAAGGTTTTAATTCACCTAGAAACTTCCACAGTACACTATTTAATTTTTATGCTGTTAATACTATATTTTATGCTGTTAATACTATATACCATAAATGTATAAATTTTTGTGTGTCCTATAATTCATTGCTACTTCCAGGCAAGAAGATTCTCAGACTCACTACAAAATAATACTCTAAAAAGAGTATTCTCTTTCATTTATATATAAGCAAATCCAACTGGGTTTTTGTATTTGCACCTATAAAATTAAGATATGACCATCTTTCTCAGACACAGACACTAAGAGGTACTGAGACTAACCCCTATGACAGTGGCAGGCAAAGTGTTAAAAATCAAAATCAATCACAGCTTAGGCTTCCAAGGATACTCTCTTCTTTCTCAGGGTCAGACCTTTGCTCCCGCTATGGAAACAAGAAAAATTCAGCATATGATTCACAGAAATTCTGCACCCAAGGGAAATTTGTGCTTATTTCCAGTTTGGCTTTTGCTCTAGGTTGGACCTTCAGAGCCCCTGGATGAGAAGCGCATCTTCCCAGGCTCGGAAGCATCTCCTGTCCGTCCTCGACTCTTACGTGAAGGTCAGTAAACAGTCGTTTGGCTTGGCTAGACCTGCTGTGCTGTCCTTAGTGACACTGATTACCTCTTCTATGGTTTCAGAGCCCAATGAAATTAGCTGACCAGACACAAGAGAATGGATGCCTCCCCAGCAAACCCGCCAGAAAGGTTTAGGGTCTCAGCTTACACTGCAGCGGTCACAAGGCTCCGAGATGGAGATGCAGGGTCTCAGCTTACACTGCAGCAGTCACAAGGCTCCAAGATGGAGATGCAGGGTCTCAGCTTACACTGCAGCAGTCACAAGGCTCCGAGATGGAGATGCAGGGTCCCTGCGACTGTTCCACAGGAGCACTAGGCCATCATTAAAGAGAGTCACCACCAGGCAGTTTTGATTATGACCAACTTTATTTTAAACCTGCATCGTTGGGCACTTTATGGTAATGTGTCATTCATCCAATATTTACTCTTGCATATATTTTTTAAAATTCCCCAAACAGTCCTTTTACAAACTCCTCCCAATAGCAGTCACCTTTAGAGATGACTTATCCTGTAGCCTCAGGGATGCAAGAACAATGACACACATCTTGAGGCTGGGAAGGTGTGTACCGATAGCAGTCACCACGGCTATAGCAAAAAGCTCGAGTTTTCCAGTCCTTCCAGATAGGAATTCATTTAAAGAAAGAGAAATAAGCTTTGGAAAAGCTCAGTTTTTAACCTCTCATGTACCTGTTGTGTAAAAAAGCTTTATGCATTTTAAAGTGTAGGTTTTAGGCAGTTCACACTTGTTTGCTGTTTTAGGCATTGCTCTAAGTACTGAATCAGGACAGATTCAAGAAATCTCATTTTTGGTACATGATTATTAAATAGTTCTCAAAATAACCCCATGGAAACTAGCCTACGTGAAGGATGGTGACTCAACAACACACATGGTGCATTTAGGATGCAAAGTGTCTAATTTTGTCCTGTCCTAACAGTCATGGAATCCACCAAAGGGCAGATTTGTCAACGTACCTCAGCAAGGCTCTCTTCCGACACGTGAAGTAACACAGAGACGAAGAGACTCAGAGGTTTATCATATCAAAGAGGTAATCATCTGTGACTTGGCAATCTTTTAAGATAAAAGATTGTATATTTTAAATTACTTCACTTAAGTATGGTTTGAAAACACATAGCTTTCTGGATAGAAAGCATCTGGTTAAGTTTGCCGTTCAGTACCTTGTTTTATTTTTTTGGTATGTTTGCATGTCACAGCCAGAGCTACAGATTTTCCACAGTGCTTCTGCCTCATTCAAGTATAACAAAAGTAGAAATCTATAGAAGCTCTAAGGTTAAACAAACTGTACATTATACAAAAATTAATTTACACAGTCAAAAAGTATTGGCAATGCCCTTTATAAATCTTACCAAAGATTCATCACAAAGGATATTACAGTCGACATATGTTTTGTCATCACCGTAGAAATGCCTTCTAGATTTATGTGGTACAGAACTGAGTATCTGTTAAATGTACACATGAAGAATCAGCATTTTGCACTATACACATTTCTTTTAAAGTAACAGTACTGTCAATAGTAATCTAAGGTTCAGAATTTTCCTGTTGCATATTTATTGTTGCTGAGGCAGTTAGTTATGATATATTAATGCAATATTCATAATTATTTTAAATAAAAACATTTCTCCTGCCAACGGTATAAAGAATATTTTTTCTCTAAAATCACATGGAATGTTGCTACATACAGTTTTACACAAATACTGAAAAACATGACCTTAAGGCATCTGCTAGAAAAGCAGATGTGTGTATTTATATGAACTAAATAATGCAAGAAAAAATATTGCACAAAATCCTATTATTTTCAAAATAAAACATGCTTCTTTCTAAATACACATAATTCCCTACCTTGATCAAATCACAATGTTAACTGATTTGCTCAAAACAACTCTGCCTCTTAAACAAGATTTAAGAAACAGACCCTAACAGATTCCTGGGCTCGACAGAGGAAAGACATCAATACTGACACAGTTTGTAAAAAGCATTTCATATATTAAGAAGTGGTCTGGGGGAATTAGGTTTGGGTGTTCATTTTACATTCTTCAATTTATATTCTGATATACAAATATCTACCCAGAATCAGGATCCTGTATGCTAAACAAAATGGAATTCAGATTAGAAAATTTATTCATGAAAATAATCTTTTCCTGAAAATTCAGATTTTCTAGAAAAGGAAGATCTACTAATTATGAGAATAGTCACAGTTTTGTCCTCTTTATCAGCAGTCTACTTCTTCACCTTATTTCAGAAACGACGAATTCATTAGCATTCCTGGGTCCTGTTTATTAGGATATGAGCACAAACTCCTCACAACAGCACTGTCACGGACAGTTTTAGTTTAAAAGTGTATGTGTCTGTGTGAGGGGAGGCTGTTTCTAGAGAATGCTATTATCAAGGTAAAGACAGTAAAACGAGACCCCACCAACATGCATCTGCATGCTCAGTTAATCCTGATTGGAGCGACGTGGCCCTAAGTAGTGCAAAGGGACATGGTTTCATCAGAGTCTCGCTGCCTGGTGATAGGAGAGCAGAGTGCTGATGGACAGTCAGGTAAACAAGAACACTTAGTTTCTAAGAGCCTCTGAATCTGTCCTTTAAAAGTAGGTATCCTAGATAGCAGCATTACTGTACTTCGGGTAACAGTAGAGAAAGTTAATCAAATTAGAAATAGTACAATGGTTCTGTACTTAGAGCATGTTTTATATTAAGCAGCTTTAAAAGGCCTTTTTTTTTGATGATAGAATCTTGGCTGAATAACTTCTAAGCAAAATACATTCTCGTTATTGTTGTTAACGGGCATTTACAATTCCTTTTCCTTTTAATTAGTTCCTGCACAGCGGGGACTAGGCCAATCCTTTTATTTCCCTATGTCCGCAGTCACTGTACCTTGTGTATGCCCAGTACAAACAGCTGATAAATATTTCCTAAATGAGTTTTTAATTTTTAGTTAGAAGAGTAATCATGCTATATTTTGGTGCCTTTCTAAAATATGCTAAAGTAGGTAGCCATCAAAATATACCACTTATCACAGTCTCACTTAACTAAACAAGAGCTCCTAAATTCACACACGACTCTTCTATCCCCCTGAAATACCATGGATGCAATACCCAAGGGCAAAAGGATAAAAACTAGAGTGGGATTTGGGGAGAATTGTGACTGTGTCTAGAGGTCACATAAAGACTGGGCCTCAGAGCCAAAGGTCTGATTCGTTTATACAGTTCTGTTGTAGAACAGGTGTTGCTCCTTGGGGGTAAAAAAAAAAAAAAAAAAAAAAAAAATTCAAACAGCAGGAGAGTTTACACATATTTGGTTTAGTTATAATAGAAAATATGAAGATAGTAGGAAAAAGAAAATACTTTTATTTCAGAACTCACCTCAATGTCACTTCATTCTCCCTAAAGCCACCATAATACTGGGAAGTCTAGTTTCAGAGCAGACTTTGAATACTTAAAATGTTAACGGTTTGAAATATGAATACTTGCTACTAGTCCTTTGGATTTTTTCCAAGAATAACATGCAGGGTTTTTGCTTTTGTTTTTAACATGGAATATAAGAGCTGATTTTGTATGTTAAAATAAGGCACAGATGCAGTTTAAAATATCTTGACACAAATGTGACTTGTCAGTGGATGAATATTCTCACCGCACACAGCAGTGCAGACGGACATCTGGTGAGGGGACCAAAAGAGAGGAAAGAACTCACGTTTCTGAGGCCGTGAAACTTATCAAGCAAATGGATCAAAACCCAAATTGTGCCTATGCTACACTCACAATGATCCCATTCTCCAGACAGTGAATTCTGAAGGAAAAATACCTCATTCCAATATTCACATTAAAGGGCTGCTTTACATGCTTTTCAAAAATTATGAAGAATATTTGCCCAGCAGATTAACGACCACAGTGACAGTTTTTCCTTCTTATTTAAAATAGCTCTTCTGATAAATGGACTTTTTTTATATCTTTCAATTAAATAAAATGGAATTTTGTAATGAGTATATAAAAGCAAAATTTGACAGGAACCTTGAATCTTTTGTGTTAAAAAAAAAGGGTTAAATTTTAAAAAGGATTAAACACCCTTTTCCTTAATACATACAGAGTCCATCCTTATATGGAAAACAAGGTCTGTCCTTCCTTCATAAACATGAATGAATAATTGTCCTCCCAAAATATATTCCATTGAGATTTTGGAATGCACTTTAGAAAAGCAAAACTTGGCCATTTTCTTTAAATTATTTAAAGACTGACCTGAATGAATATTTTAAGCAATGTTTTTAACAAACCCCCTTCCAGGATTTGAATTGAAAATTAAATTATGATTTCAGTAAATATTTTAGAGCACAGTCTTGATGAGAGCTTGAATGGGTTCTCAAACACCTTTCCTAAAACGATAATGTAAAAAAAAATCATGAGTGGGGATGTATAGAGTATATATATTGAACATACTAACAACAAATGAACCATAGCATCACTGGGTTTTTTTTCCTGATTATTCCTGTCAATCTAGCCAATCAACAAGCAGTCAATGCACGATTCCTTCTCAGGTGAACTTCAAAGAGTGACAGTGAATGTGAGGGAGAAGAGACGATGTCCCATGTAGAAGAATTCCAAGTAATTCATGTGGATACCGTGCCCTCACGCCTCAGTGCGGGCTGCACACGGGGGCTTCCTCCTGAAGGCGGCAGCGGGCGCCAGGAGGGGGAAGGAGTGGCTTTACAGGGGGAGGGACCCCACAAGCGCCACCTCAGCCTGGCGACCAAGGCCACCGTCAACATTCACAAAGCATGTGGACAGCACGGACCCTTGATAGGATGTCATGATGAAGACGGCACTTTTCCTCTGTAACCCCCTCCCCCAAACCCACGGTCCCATTACAATCAATCAATCAATCATGAGAGAAACACCAGACAAGTTCCAGCAGAGGGGCATCCTACAGCATATCTAATCTGCCCAGTCCTCTTCAAAACTGTCAAGGTCGTCAAAATCCAGGAAAGTCTGAGAGAGGGTCACAGCCAAGTCAGGAGCCTAAGGAGCTGTGATAGCCAAGTGTGATGTGGTCCCTGGGTGGGATTCTGGGACAGAAAAGGACGGTAGGGAAAAACTAAGGAAATGTGCATGGAGCATGGTTCATGAATTGTGAAGACGTACTGCACTGACATCATAGGATATTAAAAACAGCGGAAACTGAGTAGGGGAACATGGGGACACTGTGCTTTCTCCACACGGTGTCTATACATTTGAAACTTCCAAAATATAAAGTCAATTATTTTAAGAAGTCCATTTGAGATGATATGAAGCATTCTAGTAGAGAATTATTAGTTAAGGGAAAAACAGATTGGAGCACTTTTTTATCAGGACAGTTTATGTTGCATTTGGCTTCCTGGGGGTGACTCCTACTTTAGCAAAGTCATACAGAAAGACTGTGAAAAAACTTCAAGTGTCATTTGTAAACAGAAGTCATTAATTTCACACTGTAATTCAGCACTTCATATATTTCACTGAGTGACAGGTAAGGTAAATGTGTACCTTTATACTTTTTGGAAAACATGGCTGCAGTGTCCACAAGAGAGCTTTTTAACTTTGAAAAAATGAATTTTGTCCTTGATTCGATGAATAGAAAAAGGCGTTATTGCTCTGCAGAACACTTATAACTTATCTTTCAAAATTTACCTGTAATTCCATAAATTATGTAAGTATGCTTAATATAGGCTTAAGATTAAGGCAATTAGTTGGTCAACAGTTTCAGGCTAGTTATGATAGGTTTTGGTATCTTGGCCAGTTCATGCTCAACCAGGTTAGTACAGTAGCTACTAGTTATGTGCAAGGGTTAGATGCATACTTAGTTTAAATAAAATAAGTGGCGTTAAGCACCAAATACTGGGAAATCATACGTTCAATATATACTTTCAACATACATACAAACTAGTACCTGATTTAAGAGCACAGTAGAAGAAGTAGCTTTACATTTAAAAATCAGTGGATAAATCTATATACCACGAGACAGACGAGTGGGAGAAATGTCCCAAATGAAAAACAATGTTTAGACGGTAGTAAGAGTTGTCTTTTCTACCAGTCCTTGTTTATGATAGGGTACAGGGACTCCTAAAATGTCTCCGTAGAAGCTTGGATGCAAGCGACAGACTCTTCATTTGTTGATTTAAGCTTGGTTTCCACTTGCTTTTCCTTCTGAAATGTTTAAGTCTTGCTGGAAGGCAGATGTTATGTGACATAAGGATACCACTTCTTGAAGCAGTCCAGAACCTTCTGAAATCTCTTTGGCTCCTTTCCCTTCTTTCTCCCAAGGAACAAAAGACGGACGGCGCCCAAGGCTGGGTACCAGTGGACCACCCGGAGTCTGGCTTAGTGTTTCTTTCTTCTCTGTTTGGGAAGCTCCAGGCGACGCCAGCGGCAAAGCCGGTCCTGGGGGCGGGGCCGGCCCTGCCAGCTCCGCAGGCCGGCTCGTGGCACCAGCCCCGAGGCGTCGCTCACCATCCTCCTCCTTTAGGATGGACAGAGAGTCCGCCCCCGCGCTGGAGGCCACCCGCTTCCGGGGCGAGGGCGGGAGCTGCCTGCCGTGGAGGGCACTGTCGTCCTGCCCCAGGTGCCACTCCGTCTGGTCACCGGAACCACCGCAAAGCAGGGCCAGGTTGTTCTCGCTGGGCGTGTTGGATTTATTCTGAGAGAAGAAACAGCGCATTGAGAAAAAATGGAAGAAAATTATAGCATTACTTCGGCAATACTGTTTTCCATTTTGAAATCAGTATCTTTCAAGGCTGGGAGCTCAAAGTCCCTCCCAGAGGAAATGAAGCACCGACAGTTAGCTCTGAACACCGCCCAGGGTGCCCTCGACAGAAATGAAGTGGGATGGATACGGGTGCCCAGGCTCCTGCACCTATCAGTCGCCTATAAAACTCAAACCAGACCGTAAGTGTTGGCGAGGGTGTGGAGAAAAAGGAGCCCTCGCACACTGCGGGTGGGAGTGCAAACTGGTGCAGCCACTGTGGAAATCAGTGTGGAGGGTCCTCAAAAAACTAAAAACAGAACTGCCATACAATCCAGCAATATATAATACACCTACTTCCGGGTACGTATCCAAAGAAGATAAAATCAGTATCTTGACAATACAGCTGTACCCACATGTCCACGGCAGCATTATTTACAACAGTGAAGCTATGGAAACAACCTCGATGTCACTGATGGATGAACAGGTAAAGAAAATGTGGCACATACACACCATGGAATGTTACATATACACCATGGAATGTTACATATACACCATGGAATGTTACTCAGCTTTTAAAAATGAGGAAATCCTGCCATTTATGACAACATGGATGAACTTGGAGGGCATGATGCTAAGTGAAATAAGCCAGAGAGAGAAACACAAATACCGCATGATGTCACTTACGTGTGGAACCTAAAATAGTCAAACTCAGATGTCGAGAGTAGAATGGGGGTCACCAGAGGGGGATGGAGGGTGGGGAAATGGGGAGGTGCTGGAGGGGCAGGTTTCAGTCGTGCAGGTGGGAAAAGTTCTGGGACCTAATGTACAGCACGGTGACCACAGTTCTTTGCTAAGAAGGTAGATCTCAAGTGCTCTCACCGCAAAGAAAAGGTAACTAAGTGAGATAAGGGATATGTTAAATTAGCTCGACTGTGGTCAGCATTTCAAAACATCAAGTTGTACACCTTAGATGTATACAACTTTTGTCATTGTACTACAAAAAAGCTGAAAAATAAAAAGGATTTGCAAAATAATCCTTCAAAATAACACAAAAAACAAGCAGACAAACTATTATACAATCAATGCCAAGTTCTGGAATTTATTACTATCAGAACAGAGTGGAAATTACTTATACTGCTCTCTCGTGTTCTTAAAGCAGCCAGTTCAATCTGTTTAAAGTATTATTTCTAAAGCAATACAATGAAACATTACTTGAATTAATACATTTATTAAAATTTTTTTGAACATCCAGAAAATACAGAAAAAAAGTGGGAACATTTCATGTTTAAAAGTTTCCCAGAAAAGACAACTATAAAATTAGGTTGTAGGAAAATACTACTGCTTGACAAAATAATTTCAGTGAATGACAATAACCACCAGAACTGCATAAATAAAAGGGAAAATGCTGGAATTCTGTTACTAGAAATAATTCTTAATGATTAACTCTTCAGTATTTTTGGAGTTTTGACACTTACCTGAGGTCAAACGCTCCTACCAACTAAGGTGATGACAACAGCCACCACAGTGAGTGCAAGAAACTGTTCATTTAATTTTATCAGCTGGAAAATCGACTCACCGTGGGCTTGTAATCAATGTCGTCCATCGACCTAAAGAAGTCCAGGCTCCGGGCCGCCGCCAGCTTCCCCTTGTCCAGGCTGTGTGTGCTCAGCGTGTCCAGGATCTCGCCCAGCAAGTCCATCTCACCCGAGGAAGGGGCCTGTGCCCTGGTTTCAAGAGAGTCGTCACTTTCGTAGAAATAAGCAGACGCTTCTTCTCCGTCTTCAGAGGACAACCTGAAGAAAAACATAACACGCACTGGTGATTACGTGACCAAGAATGCTACGTACAAGCAACCTCTCACCAATGACTGTCAACTAAGGCGGGAGTCTTAAAACCAATGTAATATTTCTGTAGAACAGCGAAGTGGATAATTGGTTCATGGCCAAATTCTTTATAGTGAGGTACACACCGATTCAAACGCTGGAAATCTTGAGTACGTGCACTGAGAGCAAACGTTTACGGTTCCTTAACAATCTGGAAGCACAAGCGGGGCTTTTCACAGTCTAATTCTGGGGAATTTGGGACATTAGCCTTAGAAATATCGGATTCCCAGAATACCTGGGAAGTTTGCTCTATTCCAAGTTCACTTTCAGTATTTTTATATGGTTTTCCTTTTATTTATTCATTTGTTTTATATAAACAAAGATATACTTAATGCAGAAAAAAGAATGTTGATTCTGTCATCCCAAAATATCTTAAAACTGTTTTAAAAGTTCAACATATACTATTATTATTTCCCTTATTTTATGTTAAAATTAATTTTTAACATTTTGCATTAAATTCTCCTCTTCTGATACCACCATGGAGTTAGTTAGGTCCCGCCCCTCGCCTATCTGGTTTGTTTCAATTGACTACTTTCACTGTTCCTGATATTTACCTGGCCCTCTTCAGGAGGAGGGTAGGAGTCTAACTTAGTGAGTGGGCTTCTGTTTCCCCTTTAACACTATCCCAGGTATTGCTGCAGACGTTACTGCTTCCCAAGAACAAGTTATTTCAGGTCTATCTTGCTTTCCCCATCTCAAGATTCATCCCCCGTGAGACTCCAGTTAGCGCTGGTTCCTCCTGCTGAAGAATATACCACAAGGGAGGAAAACCCGATCTCTGGGAGTGCACGTTCTTTGAAATCTCTCTTGTAACCTAAAGCTTCTGCGGCTGAGCCACATCGCCTAATAGGACAGGAGAGCCCGCGACTTACTTGCTGGCTCTGTCTGCGTCCTCATCGTTGTCAGCGCACAGAACACCATCCAGGCTCTGAAGAGGCCTTCTTAGGCGTGGCTACAGAGAGAGATCGACACACTGGCATTAAGTCGTTAAGGTACGTCTCTTCCATAAATTTTAACCGACAATTTGATCTGACAAGGAATACTTTTTAAAGAAATATGCATTCAGGGTTTTTGAATACTAGCCAGCAACTTGACTAGCTGGCAGGAAGAAGGGGAGGATATCAGACAACATTTATCTCAGCGCTTACATCTCACACCAGTCAACAAAAAACAAAACAAATCACTGGGCTGAGTACATAAACACTGCCCACTCTCCAGTCTGTCGGTCCCCGATTTAGGAATCCCTGACATAACAGTCAATCACTTCACCAAGCACTTAGCCCCCAGTTTCAATAATAATCAATACTTGCAATCTTGTTTCTCTTATCCCTTACCCACACTCTCCCCCACACCAAGTACTTTAAAGCAATGCTTCTCAATCATTAAAGTGCATGTACATCTCTTGGAGTTTGGTACAGGTTCTGATTCTAACACGCTCTTAGGTGAGGCTGCTCTTGGGTCTCAAGGTCACAAATCCTAGACAATGCATCATTTCACCTGTAAATACTTCACTATGTAGCTTTAACAGATAAAGATTTTTTTTAACACAACCAAATATCATGATCATACATAACGAATTAATAATTATTCTCTAATATCTCATATTCCCTTATTGCCCCCAGAATATTTTAGTGAGTTTATCTGGACCAGAATCTCAACAGGGTGGCAGTGGACTTGGCTGACATGTCCCTCATCTCAGAGGACGGTCCCTTCCACCTTCCCCCCCTCCATGCCATCTGTGTCCTTGAACGTGTTATTTTACCCTCATTTCCTATAAGCTGGCAATTACATCTGGAGCTTGGTTAGCTTCAGGTTCTGGGTTTTCCCTCTGTTTCTGGCAAGAATTCCCAAAGATGTTGATGTGTTTCTCAGTGCATCACATCTGGAGGCACCTAGTGATCAGATGTCTTACTTCGGGTGGTACTAAGACTGACTCATGGCTTCAGGTGTGGTTGGCCAGTGCATCCACTACAAACTTTATCAGCCTTTCACCTGATGGTTTTAGCATCCTATAGTAACCACTGGCTAAATCCATTATTTCACTAGGCACTTCAAAATTATGCTTTTCAAAAGCATTTCCTTTATGTTTATTTGTTGGCATTCCATAAAGAACTGTCTTATTAACTACTTGGCTATCCTGAAATACAATGTGTACCAGAAAAATAGGATAATTCCTTCCTTTTATTTAAGAATTTTTAGAGAAATGAGCTAATCTAACAGTCTATATAAAGGTGAGCCAGGAGGGGTCTTTAAAAATTATCATTTGTATATATTTGATATGGCTTACCCCATCATGGTTATTACTCTTCTTGAGGTTCAATCTGTCCCATTTTTGAACTACACTGTGATTATGTTTTTTAAATAGTTATCTTTTACAGATTTATCTCGAAATATCTGCAGGGTTAAATGATATGCTATTGGGTATTTACTTCAAATTAATCCAGAGGTGGGGAGGGACCATGGGTAGGGCTGGCACAGAACTAAGATTGGCCGTAAGCTGATAATTGTTGAAGATGTATGCAAGGTACCTGGGAATTCATATAAGCTTCTCTTTACTTTCGCATGTTTGAATCATGTCAAGAAAATAAAAAGCTTTTAGTTTTTTTTATGTGTTCCCAACAAAGTGGACCAAGATGGAAGAGTAGGAAGATCCTGCATTCACCTCACCCCAAGAACACGCTTCATCCCACGGACAAACCAAAACTATAACTACACAGAGTGACCCATCTGAGAACGACGTGAAGACCAGCAGAACAGCTCCTCTACAATGAAGGATATAAAGAAAAACACACTGAGACAGAGGGACAGAGACCATAGAGTCAGGACCCACACCCTCCACGCGGTGACCTGTAAGCAGGAGGGAATATCACAAATATTAGAGGCCCTCCCTAAGGAGCGAGGGGTCAGGGCCCCATATGGGGGCACCCCAGCCCAGGGGACGTGCACTAGGCAGGGGAGCCCCCTAACATCTGACTTTGACACCCAGTGTGGCTTACATCTGGAAGAGCCACGGGACTCTGGGAAACCGAGACTCTGCTCTTGAAGGGCTTGTGCACAGACTCACTAGCTCTGAGTCCTGGTGCAGAGGCAGCGGTTGGAAAAGCACCTGGTCGTATGTGAAGGAGATTCACTGACTAACTTCAGGGCAAGTGCCGAGAGGGGCAGAGATCTGTTAGAACTTTGTTCAGGGACCAAAGTGCTGGTGGACACCATTTTTTAAATTATTATTCTCTCTCTACCTAGCTGGCCTGGCACTGGCAGCTGCCATTTCTGACGTTCTCCATCTGTCTTGTGAGCACCGCAGCCTTGACCCAGCGTTCTCCAGCCCCACCCAACCTGCCCATCCTGGCCACTGCCCCTCCAAAGCGGCTCCTGTCCTGCCACACCTGGCAGGTAGACTCGCCCCTAAAGAGGCTCCCACCCTCAGAGGCCAGCCCTACCCACCAGCACACCTGCAACTGAGTGGCTGAGCCCTGCAGCCAGCCACACCAAGGGCCAGGGTGCCTGCAGCAGTTAAAACCAGCTGGGCCTGGAACCAACTTGCCCACCAGTGGACCCAGAGCAGTTGTGACTGGGTGGGCCTTCCAGCCAGTGGGCAACCTCGGTGCCACCACAGCAGGAGGACACATATAGCCCACAGAGGGGGACACCCCTGGAGCATCTGACTCTGGTGACCAGGAGGGATTGCTCTTCTGGGGCCTATGGGAAACCTCCTCCATAAGCCACTCCTTCAAGATGGAGAGACGTAGCCCATCTACCCAACACACAGAAACTATACAGAGTGAGGCAAAGTGAGGAGACAGAGGAATGTGTTCCAAAGGAAAGAATAAGACAAAAACTCAGAAAAATAACTAAACGAAATGGAAATAAGTAATCTGATAAAGAGTTCAAACTAATGGTCATAAATATGCCCAATGAACTCATGGGAAAATAAACATAGTGAGAACTTCAATAAAGAATTACAAAATATTAAAAAGAACCAAGCAGAGCTGAAGAATACAATAAATGAAATAAAAAATACACTAGATGGTATCAACAGCAGATTAGATGAAGCAGAGGAATGGATGGATCAGTGATCTGGAAGACAGGGTAGTGGAAATCACCCAAAAGAAACACAAAAAAAGAAAAATGAATTTTAAAAAAAGATAGTTTAAGGGATCCTAGGGACAAATCAAGCACACTAATAGTCACATTATAGGAGTCGCAGAAGGAGAAGAGGCAGAGAAAGGGACAGAAAACTTCTTTGAAGAAATAATGGCTGAAAACTTTCCTAACCAGGTGAAGGAAACAGACATCCAAGTCCAGGAAACAGAGTCCCAAACAGGATGAGCCCAAACCAAGACACAGTGTAATTAAAATGATAAAAGTTAAAGAGAGAATCTTAAAGGCAGCAAGAGAGGAAAAAAACTAGTTACATAGAAGGAAATCTCCATAAGACTACAAGCTGATTTCACAGCAGAAAATTTATAGGCCAGAAGGAACTGGTATGATACATTCAAAGTGATGACAGAAAAAAAAAAAAACCCTTAAAAACCAAGAATACTCTACCTGGTAAGGTTATCATTCATAATTAAAGTAGCAATAAAGTTTCCCAGACTAACAGAAGCTAAAGAAACTCATCAATCACCAGTAAACTAACCATACAAAAAATGTTAAAGGGACTTCTTTAGGCAGAAAAGGCCAAAACTAGAAATAAGGAAATAAATGAAAAAAATCTCATAAACATAGTAAACACAGTGTGTGTATCAACCACTTACAAAGCAAGTATGAAGGTAAAAAGACAAAAGTAGTAAAATCAACTGTTGTAACTATAATAAGTAGTTAAGAGATACACAAAATAAAAAGATGTAAAATATGACGTCAAAAAGGTGCGTTGGGAGATAAAAATAGTGTTTTAAGAATGTTTGGACTTAAGTAACCATCAATTTAAAACAGACTGCT
>NC_041217.1:4536406-4537214 GCF_002837175.3 Physeter macrocephalus | reverse complement strand
AAAAAAAAAAAAAAAAAAAAAAAAAAAACAGACTGCTATATACAGGGGTTGTTATACATGAACTTCATGGTAACCACAAACCAAAAACCTATAATAGATACATAAAAATAAAAGAAAAAGACCCAAAATTAACACAAAAGAAAATCATCAAACCACAGAGAAGAGACTAAGAAGAAGAAAAGAACAGAGAAGGACTGCAAAAAAACCCAAAAAACAGTTAACAAAATGGCAATAAGTAATACCTATTAATAATCACTTAAAATGTAAAGGCCTAAATGTACCAATCAAAAGACACAGAGTGGCTGAACTAATGAAAAAGCAAGGCCCATCTATATACAGCCTACAAGAGATTCACTCAAATATGAAAACACACACAGACTAAAAGTGAAGGACAGGAAAAAGATATTCCATGCAAGTGGAAACAAAAGAAATCTGGGGTAACAACACTCATATCAGACAAAACAGACTCAAAACAAAGAATGTAACAAAAGAGCGCACATTACATAATGATAAAGGGGTCAATCCAAGGAGATAATATAACATTTGTAAATATTTGTGCACCCAGGCTCCCTGAATTCAGACTGTACTACAAAGCTACAGTAATCAAAACAGTATGGCAGGTGTCTACAACAGACCCACTTCAGACCTAGGGACACATACAGACTGAAAGTGAGGGGATCGAAAAAGATATTCAATGCAAATGGAAATCAAAAGAACGCTGGAGTAGCAATTCTCATATCAGAAAAAACAGACTTTAAAACAAACACTATTACAAGAGACAAAGAAGGACACTACATAATGATCAAGG
>NC_041217.1:4533789-4536194 GCF_002837175.3 Physeter macrocephalus | reverse complement strand
ATTCCATCCAAAAACAACAGAATACACATTCTTCTCAAGTGCTCATGGAACATTCTCCAGGGTAGATCATATCCTGGGTCACAAATCAAGCCTTAGTAAATTTAAGAAAACTGAAATTGTATCAAGTATCTATCTTTCCCGACAACAACACTATGAGACTAGGTAACAAGTAAAGGAAAAAATCTGTAAAAAATACAAACACATGGAGGCTAAACAATACACTACTTAATAACCAAGAGATCACTAAGGAAATCAAAGAGGAAATCAAAAAATACCTAGAAACAAATGACAGACAATGAAACCACGATGACCCAAAACCTATGGGATGCAGCAAAAGCAGTTCTAAGAGGGAAGTGTATAGCTATACAACCTTACTTCAAGGAACAAGAAACATCTCAAATAAATAACCTAACCTTACACCTAAAGCAATTAGAGAAAGAAGAACAAAAAAACCCCAAAGTGAGCGGAAGGAAAGAAATCATACAGATCAGATCAGAAATAAATGAAAAAGAAATGAAGGAAATGATAGCAAAGATCAATAAAACTAAAAGCTGGTGCTTTGAGAAGATGAACAAAATTGAAAAACCATCAGCCAGACTCATCAAGAAAAAAGGGAGAAGACTCAAATCAATAGAATTAGAAATGAAAAAGGAGAAGTAACAACTGACATTGCAGAAATAAATACAAAGGATCATGAGAGACTACTATAAGCAACTCTATGCCAATAAAATGGACAACCTGGAAGAAATGGACAAATTCTTAGGAAAGCACAACCATCCGAGACTGAAACAGGAAGAAATAGAAAATACAAAAAGACCAATCACAAGCACTGAAATTGACACTGTGATGAAAAATCTTCCAACAAACAAAAGCCCAGGACCAGATGGCTTCACAGGTGAATTCTATCAAACATTTAGAGAAGAACTAACAACTATCCTTCTCAAACTTCCAAAATATAGCAGAGGGAGGAACACTCCCAAACTCATTCTATGACGCCACCATCACCCTGATACCAAAACCAGACAAAGACGTCACAAAGAAAGAAAACTACAGGCCAATATCACTGATGAACATAGATGCAAAATCCTCAACAATATACTACCAAATAGAATGCAACAGCACATGAAAAGGATCATACACCATGATCAAGTGGGGTTTATCCCAGGAATGCAAGGATTCTTCAATATATGCAAATCAATCAATGTGAGAAACCATGTTAACAAACTGAAGAATAAAAACTATATGATCATCTCAATAGATGCTGAAAAGCTTTTGACAGAATTCAACACCCATTTATGATAAAAACCCTCCAGAAAGTAGGCATAGAGGGAACTTACCTCAACATAATAGAGGCCATATATGACAAACCCACAGCCAACATCGTCCTCAATGGTGAAAAACTGAAACCACTTCCACTAAGATCAGGTATAAGACAAGGTTGCCCTCTCTCACCACTCTTATTCAACATATTTTTGGAAGTTTTAGCCACATCAGTCAGAGAATAAAAAGAAATAAAAGGAATCCAAATCAGAAAAGAAGAAGTAAATCTGTCACTGTTTGCAGATGACACGATACTATACAAAGAGAATCCTAAAGATGCTACCAGAAAACTACTAGAGCTATTCAATGAATTTGGTAAAGTAGCAGGATACAGAACACACAGAAATCTCTTGCATTCCTATACACTAATAAAAAATCCGAAAGTAAAATTAAGGAAACACTCCCATTTAACATTGCAACGAAAAGAATAAAATACCTAGGAATAAACCTACCTAAGGAGACAAAAGACCTGTATGCAGAAAACTATAAGACACAGATGAAAGAAATTAAAGATACAAATAGACGGACAGATATACCATGTTCTTGGATTGGAAGAATCAACACTGTGCAAATGACTGTATTACCCAAAGCAATCTACAGATTCAGTGCAATCCCTATCAAACTACCACTGGCATTTTTCACAGAACTAGAACAAAAACATGCACAATTTGTATGGAGACACAAAAGACCCCGAATAGCCAAAGCAATCCTGAGAAAGAAAAATGGAGCTGGAGGAATCAGGCTCCCTGACTTTGGACTATACTACAAAGCTAACCCCAAACAGCCAAAGCAATCTTGAGAAAGAAAAATGGAGCTGGAGGAATCGGGCTCCCTGATTTCAGACTATACTGAAAAGCTACTGTAATGAAGACAGTATGGTACTGGCACAAAAGCATAAATATAGATCAATGGAACAGGACAGAAAGCCCAGAGATAAAACCCATGCACATATGGTCACCTTATCTTTCATAAAGGAGGCAAGGATATACAATGGAGAAAAGACAGCCTCTTCAGTAAGTGGTGCTGGGAAAACTGGACAGGTACATGTAAAAGAATGAAATTAGAACACTCCCTAACACTGTACA
>NC_041217.1:4485302-4533654 GCF_002837175.3 Physeter macrocephalus | reverse complement strand
ATCACAGCAAGATCCTTTTTGACCCACCTCCTAGAGAAATGGAAATAAAAACAGAAATAAACAAATGGGACCTAATGAAACGTAAAAGCTCTTGCACAGCACAGGAAACCATAAACAAGATGAAAAGACAACCCTCAGAACGGGAGAAAATATTTGCAAATGAAGCAACTGACAAAGGATTAATCTCCAAAATATAGAAGCAGAGGTGGCGGAGAGGGGGACGATGGCGGAAGACTAAGACACAGAGATCACCTTCCTCCCCACAGATATATCAGAAATATATCTACACGTGGAACAACTCCTACAGAACACCCACTGAACGCTGGGAGAAGACCTCAGACCTCCCGAAAGGCAAGAAACTCCCCACGTACCTGGGTAGGGCAAAAGAAAAAAGGAAAAACAGAGACAAAAGAATAGGGACAGACCTGCAGCAGCGGGAGGGAGCTGTGAAGGAGGAAAGGTTTCCACACACTAGAAGCCCCTTCACGGGCAGAGACTGCGGGTGGCGGAGGGGGTAAGCTTCGGAGCCACAGAGGAGAGCGCAGCCACAGGGGTGCGGAGGGCAAAGTGGAGAGATTCCCGCACAGAGGATCGGTGCCGACCAGCACTCACCAGCCCGAGAGGCTTGTCTGCTCCCTCGCCGGGGCGGGCGGGTGCTGGGAGCTGAGGCTCGGGCTTCGGAGGTCAGATCCCCGGGAGAGGACTGGGGTTGGCGGTGTGAACACAGCCAGAAGGGGGCTAGTGCACCACGGCTAGCTGGGAGGGATTCCAGGAAAAGGTCTGGAGCTGCCGAAGAGGCAAGAGACTTTTTCTTGCCTCTTTGTTTTCTGGTGTGCGAGGAGAGGGGATTAAGCACGCCACTTAAAGGAGCTCCAGAGACGGGCGCGAGCCGCGGCTATCAGCGCGGACCCCGGGGACGGGCATGAGACGCTGAGGCTTCTGCTGCCACCAACAAGAAGCCTGTGTGCGAGCACGGGTCACTCTCCACACCTCCCCTCCTGGGAGGCTGTGCAGCCCGCCACAGCCAGAGTCCCGTGATCCAGGGACAACTTCCTCGGGAGAACACACGGCGCGCCTCAGGCTGGTGCAACGTCACGCTGGCCTCTGCCGTCGCAGGCTCGCCCAGCATCCGTACCCCTCCCTCCCCCGCCGGCCTGAGTGAGCCAGAGCCCCTGAATCAGCTGCTCCTTTAACCCCGTCCTGTCTGAGCAAAGAACAGACGCCCTCCGGTGACCTACACGCAGAGGCAGGGCCAAATCCAAAGCTGAACCCCAGGAGCTGTGTGAACAAAGAAGAGAAAGGGAAATCTCTCCCAGCGGCCTCAGGAGCAGCGGATTAAATCTCCACAATCAACTTGATGTACCTGCATCTGTGGAATATCTGAATAGACAACAGATCATCCCAAATTGAGGAGGTGGACTTAGAGAGCAAGATATATTTTTTCCCCTTTTCCTCTTTTGGTGAGTGTGTATGTGTGTGCTTCTGTGTGAGATTTTGTCTGTATAGCTTTGCTTTCACCATTTGTTCTAGGGTTCTGTCTGTTCCTTTTGTTTTTTTTTTTATTTTACTTAAAAAATTTTCTTTTTCTTAATAACTATTTTTTATTTTAATGACTTTATTTTACCTTACTTTATTTTATCCTCTTTCTTTCTTTCCACTTTTTCTCCCTTTTATTCTGAGCCATGTGGATGAAAGGCTCTTGGTGCTGCAGCCAGGAGTCAGTGCTGTGCCTCTGAGGTGGGAGAGCCAACTTCAGGACACTGGTCCACAAGAGACCTCCCAGCTCCACGTAATATCAACAGCAAAAATCTCCCAGAGATCTCCATCTCAACACCAACATCCAGCTTCACTCAACGACCAGCAAGCTACAGTGCTGCACACCCTATGCCAAACAACCAGCAAAACAGGAACACAGCCCCACCCATTAGCAGGGAGGCTGCCTAAAAGCATAATAAGGCCACAGACTCCCCAAAACACACCACAAGGCACGGACCTGCCCACAGGTCAAGATCACCACAAGATCAGGCCTCACCCACCAGAACACAGGCACTAGTCCCCTCCACCAGGAAGCCTACACAACCCACTGAACCAACTTTAGCCACTGGGGACAGACACCAAAAACAACGGGAACTATGAACCTGCAGCCTGCAAAAAGGAGACCCCAAACACAGTAAGATGAGCAAAATGAGAAGACAGAAAAACACACAGCAGATGAAGGAGCAAGATAAAAACCCACCAAACCTAACAAACAAATGAAAAGGAAATAGGCAGTCTACCTGAAAAAGAATTCAGAATAATGATAGTAAAGATGATTCAAAATCTTGGAAATAGAATAGACAAATTGCAAGAAACAGTTAACAAGGACCTAGAAGAAATAAAGAGGAAGCAAGCAACGATGAGCAACACAATAAATGAAATGAAAAATACTCTAGATGGGCTCAGTAGCAGAATAACTGAGGCAGAAGGACAGATAAGTGACCTGGAAGATAAAATAGTGGAAATAACTACTGCAGAGCAGAAAAAAGAAAAAAGAATGAAAAGAACTGACGACAGTCTCAGAGACCTCTGGGACAACATTAAACGCACCAACATTCGAATTATAGGGGTCCCAGAAGAAGAAGAGAAAAAGAAAGGGACTGAGAAAATATTTGAAGAGATTATAGTTGAAAACTTCCCTAATATAGGAAAGAAAATAGTCAATCAAGTCCAGGAAGCACAGAGAGTCCCATACAGGATAAACCCAAGGAGAAACACGCCAAGACACATAATAATCAAACTGTCAAAAATTAAATACAAAGAAAACATATTAAAAGCAGCAAGGGAAAAACAACAAATAACACACAAAGGAATCCCCATAAGGTTAACATCGGATCTTTCAGCAGAAACTCTCCAAGCCAGAAGGGAGTGGCAGGACATATTTAAAGTGATGAAGGAAAAAAACCTACAACCAAGATTACTCTACCCAGCAAGGATCTCATTCAGATTTGATGGAGAAATTAAAACCTTTACAGACAAGCAAAAGCTGAGAGAGTTCAGCACCACCAAACCAGCTTTACAACAAATGCTAAAGGAACTTCTCTAGGCAAGAAACACAAGAGAAGGAAAAGACCTACAAGAACAACCCGAAACAATTCAGTAAATGGTAATAGAACCATACATATCGATAATTACCTTAAATGTAAATGGATTAAATGCTCCCACCAAAAGACACAGACTGGCTGAATGGAAACAAAAACAAGACCCATATATATGCTGTCTACAAGAGACCCACTTCAGACCTAGGGACACATACAGAAATGAAAATAAATAAGGAAACACACGCTTTAAATGATACATTAAACAAGATGGACTGAATAGATATTTATAGAACATTCCATCCAATAACAACAGAATACACATTTTTCTCAAGTCCTCATGGAACACTCTCCAGGATAGATCATATCTTGGGTCACAAATCAAGCCTTGGTAAATTTAAGAAAATTGAAATCATATCAAGTATCTTTTCTGACCACAACGCTATGAGACTAGATATCAATTACAGAAAAATATCTGTAAAAAATACAAACACATGGAGGCTAAACAATACACTACTTAATAACGAAGTGATCACTGAAGAAATCAAAGAGGAAATCAAAAAATACCTAAAAACAAATGACAATGGAGACACGATGACCCAAAACCTATGGGATGCAGGAAAAGCAGTTCTAAGAGGGAAGTTTATAGCAATACAATCCTACCTTAAGAAACATCTCAAATAAACAACCCAACCTTGCACCGAAAGCAATTAGAGAAAGAAGAATTAAAAAACCGCCAAAGTTAGCAGAAGGACAGAAATCATAAAGATCAGATCAGAAATGAAGGAAACGATAGCAAAGATCAACAAAACTAAAACCTGGTTCTTTGAGAAGATGAATAAAATTGATAAACCATCAGCCAGACTCATCAAGCAAAAAAGGGAGAAGACTCAAATCAACAGAATTAGAAATGAAAAAGGAGAAGTAACAACTGACAGACACTGAAGAAATACAAATGATCATGAGAGATTACTACAGGCAACTCTATGCCAATAAAATGGACAACCTGGAAGAAATGGACAAATTCTTAGAAATGCACTGAAACAAGAAGAAACAGAAAATATGAACAGACCATTCAAAAGCACTGAAATTGAAACTGTGATTAAAAATCTTCCAACAAACAAAAGCCCAGGACCAGATGGCTTCACAGGCGAATTCTATCAAACATTTAGAGAAGAGCTAACACCTATTCTTCTCAAACTCTTCCAAAATATAGCAGAGGAAGGAACACTCTCAAGCTCATTCTACGAGGCCACCATCACCCTGATACCAAAACCAGACAAAGACGTCACAAAGAAAGAAAACTACAGGCCAATATCACTGATGAACATAGATGCAAAAATCCTCAACAAAATACTAGCAAACAGAATCCAACAGCACATTAAAAGGATCATACACCATGATCAAGTGGGGTTTATCCCAGGAATGCAAGGATTCTTCAATATACACAAATCAAACAACTTGATACACCATATAACAAACTGAAGAAGAACAACTATATGATCATCTCAATAGATGCAGAGAAAGCTTTTGACAAAATTCAACACCCATTTATGATAAAAACCCTGCAGAAAGTAGGCATAGAGGGAACTTTCCTCAACATAATAAAGGCCATATATGACAAACCCACAGCCAGCATTGTTCTCAATGGTGAAAAACTGAAACCATTTCCACTAAGATCAGGAACAAGACAAGGTTGCCCACTCTCACCACTCTTATTCAACATAGTTTTGGAAGTACTAGCCACAGCAATCAGAGAAGAAAAAGAAATAAAAGGAATCCAAATAGGAAAAGAAGAAGTAAAGCTGTCACTATTTGCAGATGACATGATATTATACATAGAGAATCCTAAGGATGCTACCAGAAAACTACTAGAGCTAATCAATGAATTTGGCAAAGTAGCAGGATACAAAATTAATGCACAGAAATCTCTGGCATTCTTATACACTAATGATGAAAAATCTGAGAGTGAAATTAAGAAAACACTCCCATTTACCATTGCAACAAAAAGAATAAAATATCTAGGAATAAACCTACCTAAGGAGACAAAAAACTTGTATGCAGAAAACTATAAGACACTGATGAAAGAAATTAAAGATGATACAAATAGGTGGAGAAATATACCATGTTCTTGGATTGGAAGAATCAACATTGTGAAAATGACTCTACTACCCAAAGCAATCTACAGATTCAATGCAATCCCTATCAAACTACCACTAGCATTTTTTACAGAACTAGAAAAAAAAATTTCACAATTTGTATGGAAACACAAAAGACCCCAAATAGCAAAAGCAATCTGTGGCATGGACATATATACACTACCAAACGTAAAATAGACAGCTAGTGGGAAGCAGCAGCATGGCACAGGGAGAACAGCTCGGTGCTTTGTGACCACCTAGAGGGGTGGGATTGCGAGGGGAGGGAGGGCGACGCAAGAGGGAAGAGATATGGGGATATATGTAAATGTATACGTATAGCTGATTCACTTTGTTATAAAGCAGAAACTAACACACCATTGTAAAGCAATTATACTCCAGTAAAGATGTTAAATTAAAAAAAAGGAATTATACATTCGGGCACTAAAAGTTGATAAAAATTAAAAAAAAAAAAAACAAAAACAGTATGGTACTGGCAAAAAAACCCAGAAATACAGATCAATGGATCAGGATAGGAAGTCCAGAGATAAACCCACGCACTTATGGTTACCTAATCTATGACAAAGGAGGCAAGAATATACAGTGGAGAAAAGACAGCCTCTCCAGTAAGTGATTCTGGGAAAACCAGACAGCTACATGTAAAAAGAATGAAATTAGAACATTCCCTAACACCAAACACAAAAATAAAATCAAAATGGATTAAAGACCTAAATGTAAGGCCAGATACTATAAAACTCTTAGAGGAAAACATAGGAAGAACACTCTGACATAAATCGCAGCAAGATCTTTTTTGATCCACCTCCTGGAGTAATGAAAATTAAAACAAAAATAAACCAGTGGGACCTAATGAAACTTAAAAGTTTTTACACAGCGAAGGAAACAAACAAAATGAAAAGAGAACCCTCAGAGTGGGAGAAAACATTTGCAAACGAAGTGACCAACAAGGGATTAATCTCCAAAATATACAAACAGCTCAGGCAGCTCAATATCAAAAAAAAAACCCAACCCAATCAAAAAGTGGGTGGAAGATCTAAACAGACATTTCTCCAAAGAAGACATACAGATGGGCAAAAAGCACATGAAAAGATGTTGAACATCATATCTCTAATTACTAGAGAAATGCAAATCAAAACTACAATGAGGTATCATCTCACACTGGTCAGAACGGCCATAATCAAAAAATCTACAAACAGTAAATGCTGGAGAGGATATGGAGAAAAGGGAACCCTGTTGCACTGTTGGTGGGAATATAAATTGGTATAGCCACCATGGAGAACAGTACGGATGTTCCTTAAAAAACTAAAAATAGAGCTACCATATGACCCAGCAATCCCATTCCTCAACATGTATCCGGAGAAAACCATAACTTGAAAAGACACATGCACCCACTGTTGGTGGGAATATAAATTGGTATAGCCACCATGGAGAACAGTACGGATGTTCCTTAAAAAACTAAAAATAGAGCTACCATATGACCCAGCAATCCCATTCCTCAACATGTATCCGGAGAAAACCATAACTTGAAAAGACACATGCACCCCAATGTTCACTGCAACACTATTTAAAACAGCCAGGACATGGAAGCAACCTAAATGTCCGTCGACAGAGGAATGGATAAAGAAGATGTGGTACATATCTACAGTGGAATATTACTTAACCATGAAAAAGAATGAAATAATGCCGTTTGCAGCAACATGGATGGACCTAGAGATTGTCATACTGCGTGAAGTGAGTCAGACAGAGAAAGGCAAATATCATATGATATTGCTTATACGTGGAATCTAAAAAAATGGTACAAATGGACTTATTTACAAAACAGAAGTAGAGTCACAGATGTAGAAAACAAACTTATGGTTGCCAGGGGCGAAAGAGCGGGTAATCAGATAAGATGCAGATAAGCTGGGAGAGTGGGAATGACATATACACACTACTATATATAAAACAGATAACTAATAAGGACCTACTGTATAATGCAGGGAACTCGATACTCTGTAATGGCCTATATGGAAAAAGAATCTAAAAAAGAGTGGATATATGTAAATGTATTGTATATGATTCACTTTGCTGTACAGCAGAAACTAATACAACATTGCAAATCAGCTATAATAAAAATTTTTTTTTCTTGTTTTTTTTTTTTGAATAAAAATTTTTAAAAAGTAAATAGCACGAAAGTAAAAAAAAAAAAAAAAAAAAAAAAATGTATGCACCCAATATAGTAGCACCTAAGTATATAAAGCAAATATTAAGAGACATAAAGGGAGAAACTGACTGACAGTAACACAATAATAGTAGGAGACTTTAATACCTTACATCAATGTTCAGAACATCCAACAGAAAATAAGGAAACACTGGCCTTAAACAATACTAATGTATTGTTTAGACCAGATGGACACACACACAGACAGAGAACATTCCACCCCCAAACAGAGTACACATTCAAGTGCACATGGAACGTGGAACATTCTCTGGGACAGATTACATGTTAGGCCACAAAAAAAGTCTCAGTAAATTTAAAAGGACTGAAATCATATCAAGCATCCTTTCTGAACACAACAGTACAAAACTAGAAATCCATTACAAGAGGAAAACTGGAAGAAATGAAACTCATGAAGACTAAACAGCATGCTACTAAACAACCAATGGGTCAATGAAGAAATCAAAGAGAAAATAAAAAGCACCTTGAAATAAATGAAAATGAAAAACATTGTTCCAAAGTTGATGGAAAATCAGTTCTAAGAGGAAAGTTCATAGCCTACCTCAAGAAAAAAACAATCTAACTTTACACCTAAAGGAACTAGAAAAAAAGAAAAATAAAGCCCAAAGTTAGTAGGAGGAAGAAAATAATAAAGATCAGAGTGGAAATAAATAAAATAGAGACTATACAAACAACAGAAAAGATCAATGAAACTTAAGAGCTGGTTCTTTGAAAAGCTAAACAAAATTGACAAACCTTTAGCCAAACTCATCAAGGAAAAAAGAGAGAGGGCCCAAATCAATAAAATCAGAAATGAAAGACAAGTTACAACCAATACAAAGAATCCTAAGAGACTACTACTACAACCTCATATACCAACAAATTGGACAACCTGGAAGAAATAGATGAATTCCTAGATACATACCATCCTCCAAGACTAAATGGGGAAGAAATAGAAAATCTAAACAGACTAATTACTAGTAATGAAATTCAATCAGTAATAAAAAAAACTCCCAACAAACAAAGTCCAGGATCAGAAGGCTTCACAGGTGAATTCTACCAAACATTTAAAGAAGAGTTAACACCTATCCTTCTCAAACTATTCCAAAAATTTGCAGAGGACGGAAAGCTTCTAAACTTGTTCCAAAAGGCCAGCATTACCCTGATAACAAAACCAGACAAAGATGTTACAAAAAACGAAAATTACAGGCCAATATTCCCGATGAACAAAGACGCAAAACTCCTCAACAAAATACTAGCAAACTAAATCCAACAGCACATTAAAAGGATCATACACCATGATCAAGTGGGATTTCTTCTCGGGTTGCAAGGGTGATTCAATATCCACAAATTAATCAATGTGCTAGTGAGTGACAGGAAAGAATGAGTGGAGAAACATGTTCTTGTCACCCCCGCGGGGCATGTGCAGTAAGTTTCTCCATAATTTTGGTGATCAGCCGTGTATTGGGACTTACAACTGTAATATCACTTAACAACTATAAGTTTAAGGTATGTGAGTTAACTAGAAATTTGGGAAATAGCCTAAAAACACAACTACCACTTACAACGTTATTTCTGTGGGAAAAATATATTTTACCCGCTCACTCCAGAACTCACAAAATATAATGCAGTCCTCTGATTCTAAAGACAAGTCATCATTACACTGACCTCTGTGTATGCTTGCCACTATGCCAGCTATGGGTCTTGCATTTAGTTTTTTTATTAAAAACCAAACGAATCAAAACAAAAACCAAATGAACAAAAACTATGAGGGAGCTGGGACTTTATGCAGCTATTTAACAAATCATCATTGACTATTTAAGAACTAATACAAGAAGATAATAAATACATAATATTTATGTTTACAGCATACTTTGCAAAGCACTCTCACATACACACTAGGCTAGGTTCTGGGAATAGAGTTGAGTTAGGTTGAGTCTCTGCCTTTAAGCAGCTCAGTGTCTAGTGAACCCCACAATACATCTGGAGGAACACCAGGGAGGCCCCATAACTGCTCAAGGTCACACACCTTATCAAGATTAAGAACCAGAAAGTGGAACCTGATGTGTTGCCAGCCCCTTGTTCATTTTCTTCCACAAGTTAGTTTCATATTCTACAATCTGCCTGCATATACCATAGATTCTCAATTATTTTGTTATTAACTATATCTTTTTTTAAAAAGAAGCCCCTGCTTTTCCACAGTCTAAGTCATTTAAGTCATAAGAGCTTCACAAGTACCTCTGTATTTAGTTTTACATTTTCTATCTAGGCCAGGGTTCTATCAATTTCTATATACACAGGAGTGTAAAAGTGTAACTTATGGTGAGTTTTCACAACAGAATGAGAATTAGAATCAGAAGTAAAACTGATTAATATGATGTTTTGCTTTCTATAGGCGTTACGCTTTGGCTAACTGAAATAAGCTTCTAATGAACAGTTATCGAATATGTATATGCAATAATTCAATTCATTAGGACCTGCAGTCTCCATATACAGTATGAAGTAACAGTGTCCAAACACACGGTGAATGTGTCAACTGCTTGATGACCTCATATTACATAATTGTTAAGGTCACAAAAAAGAAAAAAGGAGAAAAATAATTACAATTTGATCAGCATTCAAGATAGAGGGAAATGGCAGCATATTTAACAAAAGCATCATCAGCTCCTGAGCTCACATGAACCCAGATTATCTCTACGTCACTGTTTCTGGTGGGTTTGGACGCAGGCACAGTGCTTTCAGAGGAAATAAATAAAGAATTGTTTCCACTATACCCAGCACACACGACACAGGCAAAAAGACCTGGTCATAATTTTATGAACAGAAGTCTTTTATGGGTAACTGGCAGCTAGTAAGCTTAGAGTGCAAAAAATATACTGTGTACTCTTCAGGGTGTGTGATGATACACAGCCAATACTAGGACATCTTTATCTGGATTCATAAATCACAGATATATCATTACTGAAAACCTGCACACTAAACTACACAGAAACTAAACTACGACTAACAGAAAAATAATCCCAACACAATGAAAATTAAAAATATATACATTTTAATAAACTGACTATAGCTTTTGAAAAGCTGTGCATATCATTATTTTTCTAACTATAACATTAGATAATAGTTGCAGATGCCAGTGGAATGGACTTTGTATACTGTACGTTTTCAGAGAAAAATACTATTCTATTTCAGATCTGGATAGAAATCTCACAGTAACAGGTGTAGAGTGGGAAAGTTCCCAAGGGCCAATGAACATGTTTATCATAAATTATTACCTAGCACCCCCTGAAATAAGTTCCAGGACAGTCATAATATGGCTTATATTTGGGAACAGGAGCTTTCTTTAAAACAAAAGTGATTATGAAATAGATTGAGAGAGAGCTATAAGCAGTCAACATGGAGAAAAAAGTCAGAAAAAGAAAAATTAACTTGATTTACATTTTTAAAAGACCCTATAAATAGTTTTCAAAGTTGCACTAAATGACACGACATGGTTCTTGCCCCTGGAAAGCCAGCCAATGTCACAGGTAAGCCTCCCATCGCCTGTGCATCTGCCGTGTGCAGTTATGGAACCTTCTCTCTTTTCTGTGTTTTGAAATGTGCGTAGCCTTTTCCATGAGTTTTTCTGAAAAGGGGGGATAAGACTCTTTTCTTCTTGATCAGGGTACAAATAATGGCCAGGTTCCTTTAATTTACTGACACAAGAAAGAAGACTGTAATCCTGTCTTTGGTGCCTCTAATCTTTAGGGAGCGTTAATGGCCTGTGATGCCATTTTCTGGGCGTCCACAGAGTTAGCAACTGCTCCCTGGTTCACTCTGCTCTGACCCACAAGGCATCACCAGGGCCCCTTTCAGTGCCTGATACCTGCCCTGAGTTGTTCTACCACAGGACCTTTGCACAGGTCGATCCCCCTGCCTTGCAGGCTCTCCTCTTACACTGATCCCCTCCTCCCGGCCCCACTGTCTCTGCCACTACGCGTCTGTACTCACTGGAAAATCTGTAACTGCGCACCCGCCTCTGAGCCTCTTTCCTCCCACCTTGTAGAAAAGCTACAGTCGCTAAGCTGCTGACAGAGACATCTTTTTAAAGGCAAATACAACAATGCTCTGCTCCTCCTTCCATAACTCCTTCAGTGGCTCCCCACTGTTTTTGGGATAAATCTCCGACTCCTCACTTTTGTCCAGACTCTGCCGCAGGGGTGTTTGCTCCAGCTCTACCAGCCGTCTTCCCTCCCGTGCGTGCGGGTCCAGCAGAACCTCCCCCACCTGGCCTTTTCCCCTCTTTCTCTAGTTGTCCTTCATGCTTTGCTCTCCCCTCCCACCTTGCAGGATACACTTCCTCACTCATCCGTCAGTTTGCTGCTGCCTCGTGCATCTCTAGAGCACCTGGACGCACACCTGCCGGGGGCCTGTCCTGCTGCACCGCGTCCTGGTTAGAGCCCCTCCTCCCTGCTCCACAGCCGGTGCTGAGGGCAGGCGCCTTGCTCCCTTCTCTCTCTCTCGTACCCTCAGAACCACGCAGCGTGTGGTACGTATCAGTGTCAGGAAAACTGCAGAAGACGGAAAAGGGCTAAAGATGACGGTGTGTCCTCAGCGGAATCTGGATGATGTTCAGGAGACTTTGTGGGGTTACCTGATTCTACAGGGCTCTTCTCCATCTTTCATTGTCTTTGACGACCTGCCCAGGATACAACTGGACAAAGTGTGCAACCAAGGCCTTACCTGGAGCCACTGCTGTGGACCAAAGGTTGTAGATTTATGGAGCCGAAGCCTACAGAGCCCTCCCAGGAGACCCGCGAGGTACCCACCTGACAGGGTCCAGCCTCAAAGGTGCCTTTCCCAGCAGACCCGGAGCCTGAGCAAATCCAGAGAACCTCAAGAGGGATTCACCCCGATTTGTAGCTATTTCAGGTAAAACATATTTTTACCTGGTAGAATGCTTTCTTGGGCTTAGTTTCCTAGCCTTCAGATAGCAAATAACGGAGACTTTTATCAGCCCAATCAGATTTCTTACGAAGACTTCCAGAAAGAAGTAAATTCTGTGGCCATAGCTGGCCTATACTGCATGGCCCTAGATTCACAAAGCTGTGATGTAAATAATCAGGTCAAACCTGATGCAAACATTCTTCTTTTTTGATCAAGAATAATCTTTGAGATCATGAGGATCACAGGTGGAGAGAATGTCAGGAAAACTGTAAAAGATATTGAAATGGGTCCAGAATTACTGGTGTCCTCTCAAAGGAATAGTAGGTACTGCCTAGCCTCCTGGGGCAGATTGGGGGACTGTCCAGCAGCGCTCTGGAGGGTCTGCATGGCTCACAGGCACTATTAATAACCCTGCAGAGACCAAAGGTAGCTTGGGGAGGACTGATGGCAATGGAAATGTTTCTCGTCCCCGGAGATGCAGCAAGTTTTGCCCAGTGGAGCCGCAGGTATATGGTGCAGACAACGATGGTTTTAGTACCTGTTAGCATGTACATTTCAGTATTCTTGACTGTCTAGGTGTCTGTTCTTTGAAGTATCCTTTGTATCAGTTTTTTTTTTTTTTTACATCTTACTGGCTTTCTCATTAGCTAATGAATCAAATAAAATGAGGGCGTTATAATTCTACCCTTTAATAAAAAATTCTCCCTTAAAGCAGGCGGTTAGTGTCTGGTGAATAAATGAATACCTCCATGCGTGGCAGGAGCTTCTGTTGAGCACTTGAACGAATTTTAAAACTGATAATAAGATACGTAACGCAGAGAAGAAGGCGCTGCACTAACTGGCCGACGCAGGCGTTTTCAGCAAGCACCCGCGACGCACAGAGAAGTGTTATGCTCATTCATTCAGTAAAGATTACAGAAATGTCTGCACGAACCAGGTAGTGGGCTACATGCTAGTATGAGTATGACCGACAACAGGGCTCATTGCCCTCATGGAGACTGTGGTCTAGTAAATGAAACACGAATTAAGTTGAACAATATAAGCATACAATTACGACAGCAGGAACTTGTACTAAACTATGACTGCCACAAGGAATCTGACCTCGTCAGGGAGGTCAAGGGAAGGCTTCTCCTGAAAGATGTTGGACTTCGGTTCTGAGAGGTCAGTAGGAATTAAGTAGATGATGAGAAGAGGAACTAAAACGTGCAAAGGTCCCGTGGTGGGACGACCAGGACAAACCCAGTGGAATCAAAGACGCCTACGGTGCCCCGTTGGTCAGAGCCTGGGTCCCGGGCACAGGGTTATTTAAGGGCCCACTGGTCTTGCAGTTGCCTGGCTGACCACTAGATGGCAGGTGTATACTAGGAAGGCACAAGGCTGGATGCGGGTTAAGTTTACAGCAGGTCACAGAAACTGGGGGAGATCAGAGGTGGGCGGGCAGAAGGTGGTAGGGGGGCATGGAGACGGGGACAGACCCAACTTGCAGGCCCCGATGGTGGAGAGTAACAGGAAGCCATTCATTGTTTTTTCCCTTCAACAAATATTTGAGGACCTCCTGAAAGCTTCTCTGCACTCTTTGAAGGTAAGTAGCAGCCACACCTCATTAAAAAAAAAAAAAATTCTTGGCATCTCTTCACACCACAAACATCCGTTAAGCACCTACTACACGTGAGCTACTGTCTTCCATGCTGTGAGGCACACAAAAGAAAAGATGTTCCTTCCTCTCAAGATTTTCAAAAAAGGGTGAAAATGCCAAATACTGAATATAATAAAGCAGTTACAAACACAATTCTTCCTGTGGATATAATTGCACTCAGCTTTTTGATCACATATGACAACTTATGTAAACGACCATTAATACTGATCATGATTTATGTCAAATTGTAACACTCCTAATAAGTAGGTTCCATCAGCAGGCTAACAATACTAACAACATAGAATTGTAACTACATCCTTTAAATACTGGTAAACTCTGGGATCGATAAGGAGGTCTGGAAGTTTCTGAACTGTACAGACCTAGTGCAGCTGGAACTCTAGCCATGGTCAGGCACTACTGACCCCTGAGGCTGTGCAAACTAGCAAATAACTACTGGCATTTGCAACTCTCTTGGGAGCCAGTACTACACTAAAAGGGTATGTTTTTTGGATGCAAGAAGACATCATAAGGAAACAAAACAAGCAGAGTTTTACATCTCTCTGACGCAAAGAATTAAAAATAAAGATGGGGAATTGGACGTCACACGTCTTCAATTGGACTCTCACTAGGTTCTAAACACATAATTGTGCAATAAAAATTTTATCACGTGGAAATATAAAGTGAAAAATTAATATACTATCAATATTTTGGAAGTAATAAGCACTTGTATAGCAAGGGATGCTTACTAAGAATGTGAAAAATACTAAACTAATGCAAAAAAGCTATCAGTGTGGAATGAAACTTATTAGAGAAGATATTGTATTTATTAGAGAAGCGAGACACTGAGTGAAGCAAAGAGAACGGACTGGAGAAGACGGAAAGGAAGAGCAGACACACGAGGATCGTGACAGAGGCAGGGGTCCAGCTCACAATACCATCAAACCCCATGTCTCCTGAGGCAGCAAGAAATGAGTCTGGCTTAGCTACAAAAAGCAAGATAAGTGCTTCCTTTCTTTTCACCACAATGGTTTCCCCAAAGCATATCGGAGGGTAAAATGGTGAGGATCTTCCCCGGATGCACAAGGAACCTGTTATCCTGCAGTTACCATTTTTGTCACGAGATGGCAGACAAATCTAACACTAGGGCAAAATCCCGGGAAGGTGAAATTCATAGTTGGGGTTAAGGGACCAGGGAAAGATAAGGGATACAGGCAGATGAATGGGAAAATACAAGTTTTTAGACGTCATAAAATTGAGATGCTTGTAATATATGAATTTTTTGAAAGGAGGTACTCTCTGTGCTACTGTCCCCATTTCAGAGTTGAAGTGACTGAGGTCCAGAGTGTTACCTGGCTTTTCCAAAATCTGCAACAACCCACTGGGCCTATGCACTTTGCAGCCTAAGACAAAAGATATCTGCGTGAAATAATACGGGAATAAATTATCAAGAAAGCTACTATACAGAATTATAATGCCAATACCTTAAAAATACATGGCAGTTTGCAATTTGAAAAGAGGTTTAAAAACGTGTGTTATCATTTTTATAGGCGGTAACTGAAGCACAAAGTGACTTACCCGTGACTTACTTGCTTTAGAGTATTAGGTGTTTTATAGATCATACTTTAAATATCTACTTTACCACACACTTTGGTGAGCATTTTCCCTGTTTTACATATTAGGGAACCAAAAGCTTAATGAAGTAAAGTATCCTGCGCAAGATTAGGCAGTTAGTGACAGAGCCGAGACTGCAACCCAGGTGTTCTGGCTTGCTGAACGGAACTCTCTTCGTTATAATTACACTAGATAGGTCAGTCCTGAGAGACTCAGAAGAAATAAATGTCTGAAAATTAACCCAAGAAAGACCTTCTTAAAATGGCAAGTCTTTTTTTTTTTTTTTTTTTTTTTTTTGCGAGTCTCTCACTGTTGCGGAGCAGGCTCAGCGGCCGTGGCTCACGGGCCCAGCCGCTCCGCGGCACGTGGGATCCTCCCGGACCGGGGCACGAACCCGCGTCCCCTGCATCGGCAGGCGGACTCTCAACCGCTGCGCCACCAGGGAAGCCCGACAAGTCTTAACCTCAATTTTAAAACAGGTGGTAGTTACAGAATGATCAAGAGTACTACTGTCTGGGTAGGTGAAGAGACAAGAGATTAAGACACTTTTCCAAAGATGTTTCTGTCAGAGCAAGAAAGTTAAACCGAAGGACTAACAAGATACGTGTTTTCTGAAGCCTGATGAATTCAGGTTATGAAGGGCTTCTATTACCAGGCTAAGGAAATAAGCTTGAATAGAAGCGTCAGAATTCCGTTTCTGAGCAGGTGAGTGTCACGTGAGACTAGTTCCGGCAGGAAGATTCTGAAGTGGTCCCGACACATCCGTGACCACGTAACCAGCCTCCCCTCCTACAGCCACGGCACCTTCTCTGCCAGCTTTAGCCACTTCGTCCTCCATCACTCGGCTGTCACCTGATATGCACTCTCTTATGAAAGCAGTGTTCTGTGAGTACCTTCCTGTCTTACCAAGTCCTCGAGGCCAAGAATCTTATCTTTTAATTCATTTTTCTTTTAAATCCACTTCCATTTTGAATGCAAAAAGCAGCAAAAGAATGTCGATTCCCATCCTAACCATGACAAACATCTGGATGGTCTTAAAGAAAAATATAATTTTTTCTTGAACCTATCAGAATGCTGAGTTGTAAGGCAACCAAGTAAAATGAATTCCACAGAGTTAGAAGCCCCTCCAAAGAGAGACAGGAGGCAGGGTCTATTCCATCCTTGGCAAAGCACACACACAGAAGAAGAGCAGCTGGAGTATAAACAGGGAGGAAGCAACGTGGTGACATGCAACCAGACCACGTGTGGCCTCACATGCTGTTCGGAAGAGCTGCTAGACTCAGCGACAGGGGCGCTTGCACTCGCAAGCTCTACTCCACAGGTAAAATCCTATCATTTTATTTGCCAGATCAGGCAACCCTACCACCTGGTGCTGCAGAGAAGGACTGGGGACAGACAGGAGTCCGAAAGCGCTCCCTTGGGGGTGCAAGCGTGCAGGAGACAGGCACGAAGCCCACTGACTCCTGCCGATCATTCACTTACATACAGCAAGAGCCTGAGCTGCCGGCAGACGTCACAAACTCAACCCCAAGACCACGGGGGCAGGTGTAGAAGTACAGACTCTACACCCCAGGGAGGAGCCGGAGGCCCTGATAGGCACAGGATCCTACACGGATACCAAGCATAAGTCTACCACCATTAGGGAGGGGCAGGTGGCCTGCAAACTGCCCCAAACCAATCACAGGTAAAGGGAAGTTTATCCACCACGAGCCGGAAGGGAGGGATGCCGAGAAGGTCCCACACCTGAGCCACAGGGGCACATGGCCCATGAAGACCAAAGCTGGACCAGAGCACAGAAAACCCATAAGGCTAGGACCACGTAACCAGCAACGGAAATTAACTGCTGAGGGACGGCTGCAAACACCAAGAGAGACCCGCTATGTGGAGGGACTGCCGACAGCTGAGGGTGAAGGCGGAACACTGAGAAAAACCTTCTGGTACCTCCAGAAGTACTGCCGTCTATACACACTTATAATAACAGCAGCCACTGCAGGTAATGATGTCAACAACAAAATCCCAACGAGTCCAACACATGATGAACTCAACCTCTTGTACTAACGACCTCACACCATTTCTGGGTGTAAGTACTATTTAACTTACTCTCTACTGCTTTTTTACACATGGGGTCCATCACCCAAGAACTACCAGACATGAAAAGTAAGAACAAAATAAAAAGAAGGAGAATATGCATAAACAGATGGGATGACAGCAGAGAGACATAATCTATAAAAGAGTCAAGCTGAATGATAGAATTGTAAACAAAAACATGATATAAAAGATAATTCTTTTGATGGGCTCATCAGCCATTTAAAACAGGTCAATAAAAATTATTTAAACTGGCATTCCTATACACTAACGATGATCTAACTATCTGAAAAAGAAAGAAAGACAATCCCATTTACAACAGCATCAAAAACAATAAAGTACTTAGAAATAAATTTAACCAAGGAAGTGAATGATCTATACAACAAAAACTTTTAAGACACTGATGAAAGAAACTGAAGAAGACACAAATAAATGGAAAGACATCCTGTGTTCCTGGACACAAAGAGTTAACGTTGTTAAAATGTCCATGTGACCCAAAGCCAGCTACAGACGCAATGCAATTACTATGAAAATTCCAACAGCATTTTTCATAGAAATAGGAAAAAGAATCCTAAAATTTGTATGGAACCACAGAAGACCCCAAATAACCAAATCAGTCTTGGAAAGAGCAAAGCTGAACTTCCTGGTTTCAAACTATATTACAAGGCTATCATAATCAAAACAGTATGTTATTGATATGAAATATACATAGATCAATGGAACAGAATCACAAGCCCAGAAATAAACCCATGCACTTATGGTCTAGTAAGATTTGACAAGGGAGTCAAGAATACTCAATGGTGAAAGGGTAGTCTATTCAATAAATGCTGCTGGAAAACTGGATATTCACGTGCAAAAGAATGAAACTGCATGAATTTAACCTTACATCACTCATAAAAGTTAACTCAAAATGGGTTAAGGACTTACCTTTAAGACCTGAAACTGTAAAACTCATAGAATGTTAGAAAACATAGGGAAAAAGCTCCCTGTCATCAGTCTTGATAATGATTTTTTGGATATGACACCAAAAGCACAAGCAACAAAAGCAAATATCAACAAATGGGGCTACATCAAACTAAAAAGCTTCTGCACAGCAAAAGAAATTATCAACAAAATGAAAATTTCTCCCATTCTCACGGGATGGAAGAAAATATGTGCAAATCATATATCGGATGGGGGTTAATATACAGAATATATAAAAAACTCATACAATAGCAAAAATAATAATTATCGAATTAAAAAGTGGGCAAATGACTTGAACACTTTTCCAAAGATATACAAATGACCATCAAGTACATTGAAAAGGTGTTCAACATCACTAATCATCCGGAAAATGCCAATCACAACCACAATGAGATAACACCTCACACCTGTTAGAATGGCCATCATCAAAAAGACAAGAGGGAACGAATACTGGAGAGGGTGTGGAGAAAATGAGCCTTTGCGCGCCGTTGGTGGGAATGTAAATTGGTGCAGCTACTCTGGAAAACAGTATGGAGGTTCCTCAAAACACTAAAAATAGAACCACCATATGATCAGTAATTCCACTTCTGGGTAATTATCAGAAGGAAATGAAATCACTGTCTCGTAGAGCTATCTGCACCTCAGGATCACTGCAGCACTTTTCACAACAGCCAAGATATGTAAACAGCCTGTGTACAGGAATGGATAAAGAAAATGTGGTGTATGCTTATACAGAGGCATGTACCATTCAGCCACAGAAAGAAAGAAAGCCTGCCATTTGTGACACCGTGAATGAAGCTGGAGGGTATGATGCTAAGTGAAATAAGCCAGAGAGAAAAACACAAATAGTGTATGATCTCATTTACATGTGGAAAGTAAAAAAGCTAAACTCAGAGAAACAGAAAGTAGACTGGTGGTTGCCAGGGGCTGGGGGGTGAGGGAAATGAGGAGACACTGGTCAAAGGGTACAAACTTGCCCTTACAAGACGAGTAAGTTCAGGGACCTAATGAGCAGAATGGTGCCTACGGTTAACACCACTGTGTTGTATACTTGAGAGTTGCTTATTTGCTAAGACAGAGAGAAAGTCTTCAGTGTTCTCGCTGTAATAAGTAAGTGGTAATTACGGGGGGGGGGAGGGATGCGTGTTAACTAACCTGACCAGGATTAGACTCAAGTGCTAGAAGAACCATGAAGAACTTCCAGAGAAGGCCGCACACAAAGTAGTCCTATTTTGTAACCTGTTCAGATATTTATGCATCATGCTACTACTTCATGTTCTATACCAGGAAATATAATCGTGTGTAACAGACACAAATCCGGTTCGAATGATAATAAGGTTCCATCACACTCTCTAGTTACACATCTGTTGACACTCCCGGCAATGTCTCTCCCTCGGGGACACTAACGCACAGCAGGAGCAACGCCTACCAAGACAAGACTGGCCTTTCCTTTCATCAACGCTAACACTAACCTCTGACCAACCTTAAAAGCAGTTCTTACACACAAAACAGGAAGAAAATCATCACTTCTGTACGCCAGGATGCCTGGGAGAAAACAAGAATTTGTCTAGAAAACGTGGGGACTTTTGGAACGCAGAGCTGTTGTTACTTTCACCAAAAGCCCTTAAAATAAAGAGGTAACGAGAAAAAGTTCTCACAAAGTTAAACAGAACAGAAAGATCTTAGTGATGTAATTACTGATGTAAAGTCTAGAATGGTAATACTCAGTATATTTACTAAATGGAAAATTTAAGTACCTTTGTTTTTGTTTCAAGACTTTGTGATAAATGACATAGCCATTTGTGGCAATAAATCTGAAGAGTAAAAGTGTAACATTAAAAAGGTACATTTCAACCCAAAAACGTCTCATAAAGTATAGGGAACGTGTTCACGTAAGTCTTTATCATACCCTAGGTATTGTTCATTTTAAAAATGAAGTCCCGACCAGCTGCTGAAAGAAGGAGTTGGTTTTGAATTGTCTCTTTGAAAGAACAATGTTCTTGAACAATTTTATGACACTATAAATTTCTCAAATATGTATTCTATTGTGTTTCTAAAAGAGAAAGGCAAATTTTATAATTATGAATTTTGTCTTGCGTAACCATTCTTTCAAGGAAAGAAAATATTACCTAATGGTCACTAGAGGGCACCCCAGTCATCCACAACTGGGGTGTTGGGGAGGAGGGCTGGCGGGGCACAGATGTAACAATAATCAAATTTGACATGTTGGAAATTAATATTATTTCAACAGAAACAACAGAGAAAAATAACTTTCTTTAAAACAACAACATGGTACCCATATTTTCAAATTGGACTGAACGGATCAATTCTATAAATTAGTGGCATTAGTGTAAATTAGACTACATAGACGCCGTATCAAAGAGTGGCTTTTGGACAAAGACTGCTAAACCGTGTTTTCATTTAGGCAGTACTTTTCGTGGGCATCTTTTAATAGAAACACACTTATTTTAAAAAACATTTTATCATTTGAAACTCTCATACTTTAATACTTATACTTTCTGATCACTTTAATTCAGCACTTTAGCTTAATCATAATAACAGAATTCTCAATACTAAGCCAAAGTAAACAGAGTGCTAAAAATAAAAAACTAGGGTTTCTCTTTTTGTTTTGTTTTGTTTTGTTTTTTTTGGCTTACCATGATTTGGTTAAACTTATTTTTATTATTTGGTAAGATTTATATTACATTAAGTATTTTTTCCAAGCATCTGGCTCTCCTCCTTCATAAACTCATTTCTCCCCCTTCCCCCGAGGTCAAAATTATTTTTCTCATTGTGGTTTACAGTCATTTTTTTCTTGGTCAGAAGAAGCAAGTGGCTACTTCCCTCCGTAAACCAATGACTATGCCATTTCTTTCTTGACCAATAAAGCAAAGCTATTCAATGGACTATATTTTTCAAAGATCCCAACAAGTATGTCATTTTCCGAAATCTATTCTGTCACCTGAGAAAGAAACACTGTCCTTAATTACATTCATTTTATTCCCAGATTCCACTGAATTCCAATGAAGAAAAGTGTGTCATAAACACAATACTATAAACCACACCCTACTAGGTGTGAATATCCCATCACTTACGATGCTTAGGAACTAAGCAATTTAGAGAATCTAAATGTTTATCTTTTCTGGTAAATTTCACAGAAACAAATTCATTGGCAGTATTTTAAAATATGAGATTTATTCTGTGTAAAATGTAAACCATCTGACATCTCATATTTAAAACATGCTTCCATACTGGGATTTAAGTTCACATTCAACTGAAATGTGGCTTTCAAATGCCTTACCTGCCAAGTCTCCACATGCCAAAAAAGGCATAGACAACTTCTAAGCACATTTTTTAAAGATGAAATTACATTACTCATCAATTATAAAATGAGCTCATTGATGCTGTGCTATATTCCAAATCCTTTAGGATGATTTATAAACCAATAAATACATAAGGACTCAAAAAGATAGCAGTTTCATTTGCAGTGTACATTATCACCTTGTACTATGGGTAAAAAATGGAAAAATCACATATATCATATTTTATGGCATAAACTTTGTCCTTATTTCTTCACTCTAAAGAACCATTCATACCTCAGACTATTAGTCTCTATGTGAACGTAATTTTAAAAACAGAATAAATGGCCACGAGTTTAATAGTACCTCATCTTATTAGGAGGCATTATGGCTATTGAGCACATTTCTATTTGTAAACACTGTATTTGGGTTAAAGTCTTGACTACCTTCCAAGTGAGGGTATTTGTCAGCAGTCACACACTTTATATTATAGTACAAATGCAAAAATAACCTTCCATTCATATTTTCTCATGCAGCTTTTACATAATTAATTAGACAGGTTGAAAATAGACCTGAGTGGACTGCTGCTCGCCCCAGACATGCAATAGTTAAGAGTGATACGTGTGCCAGGGTTTTAATGGGGCTTAACAACAAAAAGCTTCAATCCTCCACTTTCACTCGATTTTGCTGCAGTGGTTTTGCTCGCTTAGGGCCATCCATCTGTTAAGGTTGACTTGTAATACAGCGACACTCTTGCTCGCCATTCACTGGTCTAGTTGTGTCTGTGTGAGCCTGTGAGAAACACAGACACACAGACAGCACACATTACGATTACCAGAGTAAGTTAAGAAAGGCAATTATTATTAACTATGGAGCAGTATCTTAGGTTCATATAAATTTTGCATATTATTTAAAGTTATTTCTCATTCTTAGAAAGTTTCACTAAATTTTTACACGCAAATATTTTAAAACATAATTTTAAATGACAGACTTAGTCTAGACATTGCTCACTGAGTCTACAGTGTTTTGTTCTAAAATAAAATGGATGAAAGAAGGTAAGTATGTAGTCAAGATGAAAACGGTTCTGCACCAGGGCCAGTGGCGGTATTCTCTCTGGACCCAACTGGCCCTATTTTCAATAAAACCAGAGGAGGAACCTTTCCCTGGAGTCCTGTTAGGCTGGGGCTGCTGCTGGAACTGTCATCTTCACACAAAAGGGAAAAGGGTTGGGTTTTACAAATGTGAAGCCTAATTGGAAGATCTTCATGGCTATACCCCTGACATTTATTTAAGCCTCATCAACAAAACGGGAAATAACCATACTAATTAGCAGACCAATACACAAATTACCATTTGTTGCGAGTAGATATAGATTCACAATCCATTTCAAAAATAAGCTAAGTAATGGAAGTTTAAAACACCACACATTTTAATTTTTGTTCTTTTCTACAGTACCCAGATTATAAAATTTTATTTTTTTACTTTAAAATACACTCTTGGAATTTAAATGACCAAAGTCTCATTTTTCTCTTTCAAAAAATGGATGAAGATAAAGTGTTTCATTTACACAAATCTAGTTGGGAAACTGGAAATGTAAAGTTCTTCTTATACAGCCAAAATTGACTTTTCAAATGGATAAGCAAACAGGTTAGGAATAGGATGAGTCAAGTCCACATCCTTTATTTAGATAATCTGACAATAAAATGGCAAAGTTAAGGTCTTATAAACCCAGAGATTTCTTGGTTAAAAACAAAAAGTTGTATATTTCTTTCCAAATCATAAACTGAGATCTAAAGGTATCCCTACTTAGAATGAAGACAGATAATTTTAGGGTCCCCAGTGCTTCAGTGACTACAGGATTGTTAGTGACTCTGGAAAGAGAGAACAGAGAAGAAGGTCAGATGGTGCCACTGCTATAAAAGACCTGAAGCTCAAGATATGTGTTTATGTATAAATGGACAGCGGCCAACTACTCAGTGCCTACTGTGTGACAGGTGCTTTACGTACATGATCTAAAATGCCTGCAGCATCCTCGGAAGATGACATGTACTGTTCCTACCGTTTCACAAATGTAGAAATTAAGGTTTAGAGATGGTGTGTCTGGCTTCATGCTAGATGCCAGCAGCCTCCTCCAAGTCAAGACTCTGGCCGTAAAGTCCACACCCCTGGCTCTAACAGCCCCTCCTCCAAGAGCACCCCTCTCAAAGCAAAGCACGAGAGCAGTGGCCGGGGCTTAACGCTCCCGGATGAGCCCGTCTGCCTGCTTTCCAGCCCCTGCTCTGCTATTGATTACTGAAGAGTTCTGGGTGCGTTTCTCAATCCCTCTGTTCCCCGCGTCTAAATCTGAAAAATGGGCTAATAGTTCCCGCTCCGCTTGGATTGTTGGGAGCTTTAAATTTATCCTGTAGTACGCACAAACACACACAGACTGTTAATCAAGGAACTGTCTCTTTTCCTTGGGTTTTCCAAGGCTGCTCCAGTGCACTTTAATGTTCTCTCAACTCTATAACAATTGAGGTTTAGAAAATAGTAGTAAAATGGGGCTTCCCTGGTGGCGCAGTGGCTGAGAGTCCGCCTGCCGACGCAGGGGACGCGGGTTCGTGCCCCGGTCCGGGAGGATCCCACGTGCCGCGGAGCGGCTGGGCCCGTGAGCCGTGGCCGCTGAGCCTGCGCGTCCGGAGCCTGTGCTCCGCAACGGGAGAGGCCGCGGCAGTGAGAGGCCCGCGTACAGTAAGAAGGAAAAAAAAAAAAAAAAAAGAAAATAGTAGTAAGAACATCAAAATTATCTGGATCACCAAATCCCATAGGTATCTACAGAATCTTGCTTTCAGGTAACTGAATTTACCACCAAGCAAGTCTTTTAAGAGAATCTGGTGACGTGAACAATCAAATATAAGACGCGGCGCAGGACATTGTTCCTTCCGGAGAAGCCAGGACTGACACGAGAGAGATGCTACAGAACGAAGGAAAGAGCGTGTTCTAGGCTTATTTCTGCTTGTAACCTTTGCATCTTTTTAAGCAGTTCAACACTCACGTGAAAGCTGAGGCCACAGCAAGGAAGGTTCTGATGAGCCTGAGTGCTTCACATCATGAGACTGCATGGGAGAGACCAAATAAAGAAACCCGACCTTCCCTCTCTTGACACAGGGATCCTTGCCAGGGACATCCTCGGGGCTGTGTGCAGCCAGCCCCACGTCCTGAGATGGAGATGAATCTCCTGAACAGCGTTCTAAATCTCTGTGCTTATGAATCATGGTAGCTGTGTTTCTTCATTTTGGCTGCTAAGCACGGGTCGGGGCCTTAGCTTCTTACTACACTTACTTTCTCTCTGCCGTGAATCTTCTCTAAATTAAATGAATTTTAATTCTTTGTTCTATGATTCTTTGTAAGATATCAATTTGTTTTTGGAAATAGGTAGAATATAAACAAATAAACATCAGTGTCTCTGACGTATTTATTGATATCTAGGTTCTTTCTTTAACCACATCCAACTATTCCCAGGATTGCTTCCATATTTAATTGAAAATCTTCATGTGCTCAGATCCTAATATTATCACAACCTGTGCAGATAGGAGTGAGAGAACATGCTGATTTGGGAATCATCATAGAACAACACGCACATGGTTCTAGCATCAACTTTCTGTCTGCTCCACGGGATACTGGATCTTATTTTGATTAAATCAATGAGATTGGATTATCTCCAAAAAGTGAACCAAGGAAGCTTCTGCAATATCAGACCACAAAGAAAAGGCAGTAGGCTATGCCTGATCCCTTTTGATCTCTTTGCCCAAAGTGCAAATATTGCATCTGAAGCTTATTTTTGCTGAGGTCCTTTTGTTTGTGTAAGTGGCTCATCCCTCCCGTGAGAACGGAGGCCACGGCAGCCCATCAGGGTAGGCTGACCTTAAACTTACCAAGCTTCAGATTTGTGGGACAAAGGATCCAGCCTCTAACCACTCAAAAATATAGGTTTTTCTTTTCTTTTGCAAAGATGACTTCTTGGCAAATAGCATTATAAGGCAATTAGAAAAAGTAGAAATCCTTTGAGATAATGTCATAATCCTTAAAACCCCTACTCTGAGAACCGCTTTCCCTGTTCACACCCACCACCGTCCCAGTGTCCGTGTTAACGTGGTCCTCTGCCCGCCTCTCTGGCTAGAGTAGACGGAGCCAAGGATTAATGCCCGATCCATGTGGGCTGATTATGTTCTTCCTCAAGAAACTGGATTTGGGAATTGTGGTCAATTTCTTTCTTTTCTTTAAATTTAAATAAAAAAAATTTTTTTGGAGTATAGTTGATTTACAGTCTTGTGTTAGTTTCAGGTGGGACTGACATATACACACTACTATACGTAAAATAGATAACGAATAAGGACCTACTGTGCAGCACAGAGAACTCTACTCAGTACTCTGTAATGGCCTAAATGGCAAAGGAATCCAAAGAAAAGGGTGGCCATATGTATATGTGGTCCATTTCTAGCAGGTGTTTGAACTGAGGGCCTGCAAGCTCAGTGAAGGGACAGAGGAGCTGAGAAAGCCGATCTACAGAATGCACAGTGAACAAACACACAGAGAGAACAGACCAGGTGAGACAGACAGAGAAGGTGGTGGGGTCGATACTCTCCCCCGACTGCTTTTCCCGCTTTCCAGTCCCAATCCTCCCAGAAGTCAATATACACTCCTGCACATGGATGCAGGAACACCTAGCTCCTCATAATAAATGTCCTGCTGTTGTCGTATTTCAGGTGTATGTGTTTGCTAACACTATGAAATTAAAGAAATAATTCAGATCTGGAATTAGATGACAATTTCAATTTGAATGTACCATGGTCTGCTTTTATAAATAAGCTGCTGACCACAAGTTGGCTATCATTTCAAAGCCCTATAACTCTCAGCTCAAAGAAGTAAAATTAGTATGGCAAGAAAACATGCATTCTGGCAGCTATGGGGAAAAAAGTAAGGGTGGAAAGTAGCAAGGAAAAGAATTGCCAAAGGGCCCAAAACTTACCTCTCTGGTTAGTGTGTATGTGAATCTAAAGCTATCAAATTTCAATTATACAAGAAATACAAGCAAAAGCAAAAAATTAAATTACAATAAATACTGGGTTGTAAATGGTTGGAAATATAAACTCAAAAAATTTAGCTGTTAAAATACATATACATAGATGTATGTATCTATTTATATAATGGGACAGATGTATACAAAGAAACATATTCTGGGTATACACGTTGCCTGAAACTCAGGTATTTATTACTCGCAAAGATTGTTACGCAGACATTATCAGCATCTGCACAATAAATCTAAATATGTTGGTTTAACAAATTCCTATATACCAAGTAGGAAAATAATAACTCTCAAAAGAATAAGCTCTACTTCTTTTAATTCTTGTTAAAGTCATGTCATGTCCACCAGAAAACTAATGAATGCAGATAACTACACTAATGGCATTACAGTAAATGACAGCCATGCAGATTCAGGGTAAGTATGTGATGAATGTAACCTATTATCCTGTACGGTTTTCTATTACCTCATATAATTTTCTCTATCAGAAACGGTGTCTCTAGGAATTCAAAGAAAACAAACAAAAACAGAAATCAGTCATGTTTTTTATAATTAAATTATCATTAAAATATTGTGCCACGTTAAAGAAAAGGCAGATTTAAAAATTTAAATATGAGGAGAGAAAAATAATTTTATTAACTTAAAACTGACATTTAGAACAGAGATTTCTCCAATTTAAGTGTTTGCTTTTTATCTTAAAGCATCCTGCAGGTAACAAAGATTCCCACATTTCTTTCACATAAAAATCTATTTATCGTGATAAATATAATCTAAGTGCTTAATCCAATATTAAGGCAGTAAACGTTCTGGAAAAGTTTTTAAGATGTCAAAGCTTGAGGACAAACAGGAAATGAACATTCTAGTGATGGGAGAAAAATTAAGAAATTGATTGCAAATCCATCATTAATTTACAAGTTAATAAATGTTTTCCAGTTAATGGTGGTAGCCAGAAAAGTTTCCTACCCTTGTGGAATAATTATTTCATTGAAACAATTCAGGTCATGCAACCAGCATTCAATGACCAATACGCTGCAGTTAAGCAATACTAAGTATGAAAACGTAAGCTTAACAAATGGATAAATCATAGAGAGGGCACTTTGTATGTTACAAAAACAGCCCCCCGAAGCAGAGATTTTTTATGTTTTTCCAAAATACCTAGAAAAGTGCCTGGCGTGTAATAGCTGTTGAACAACCGAACGAATCGGTCTTCTTTACAAAGGCTGAGGTTTTAGCACCGCTTCCGGGGCCCTGTCCCTATTCCTAAAGACACAAGAAAGCCCTGCACCGAGTGTCTGCACATCCAGGGAGCCACCTGAGCACCGGAGGTGGGCTCTCGTCCAGCCCTGCCACTAACTCGTTACAAGACTTCAGGTGAGTGATGGGACCATTCGGCTACCAACTTCCTCAACCGTAAACTTTGGAGACTGTGATAAATGAAGCTTTGCAGCTGCTTCCAATTCCATGGTTTCGTAACTATCATCCATTCGAGAATTCCTTTTAAAAGCTAGTTTTCTAAGACCACTTAAAGTACGATTTGGCGTATGCAAATTTTGCTTCCTTAAAACCAGCAGCAACTCACTTATGATGCAAAATCAGAGACACATACAGCTATGATCCTGGACCCTTTCCTACTTTAGGACAATATTTTAAGTAGCATTTGATAGAAGCAGAAGCTTTAACTATTGATAGCAAATAAAATATCTAACTTTAGAAAAAGACAGACATACGTTACTTCATATTCTAATTTCTACAGATTACTTTAGCAGTCAAATCCCCACGTATGAGTTTCACCTTACTTTTGTAGTAAAGGAAGCCATCAATAAGCTACCCCCAGTCCCGGGCAACCACACGCTGCCCTGACTCTCTCCGCTCACCAGGAGGACACGACCCAGTCACGTGTGTACAGACTGGGACCTGGACCCTGGGCTCCCAGGACCCTCTTACGTGGCCCAATAGGTGGCCCAGACGCCACCTACTCACCTCCTTGACCGTCAACGCAGGGTTTCTCACCACGTGATAAAAAATTCAACGGATTCCAAATTTTCCTGAAGAATTGACTGGAAGTGCAAGACTTCAGAATCTGGGAGACGGGAGGGTAAAATACCTCACCTGGGCGAGCTTACGCCTTGCTAGGTTTCTTCCCTTTTCACTGGGTAGCGTGTAGACGGGCGTATACTGTACAGAACCAGAACAAGTCCCATAATCGTCCTCATTTTCCTACATGTGAAGAAGCATACAAGGGTTATTCTAAAATACTCATTTTATTACTAAACTTTTTTGCTTAATAGATAAAGTATCCGATACAGATGCAAATAACAAAATAAAACTTGGGGTATAAATTTTAAAAAACCTATTTAGGAAGAAAATGCATTTTTCTATATTATGAATTAATAAATTCCAAAATAATCTGACTCTTTTGAACAATTTCAATAAAATTTATATGAAGATCGCTCACTCTCTATTACTACAATGAAAGTTTTAAGTAGTCTCTTCCCTCCAGAGGCAGAAATTCAAACCACAACAACTGATAAAATCTGCAAAGATATTATATGTAATCAAATCAAACACACATATACATAAACGTAACTATTCACATATATGTAATATTCACAGATTCAAATACACCTCTGTAAACTAAGAACATTCTTCAGGGCTTCCCTGGTGGCGCAGTGGTTGAGAGTCCGCCTGCCGATGCAGGGGACGCGGGTTCGTGCCCCGGTCCGGGAGGATCCCACATGCCGCGGAGCGGCTGGGCCCGTGAGCCATGGCCACTGAGCCTGTGCGTCCGGAGCCTGTGCTCCGCAACGGGCCTGCGCGTCCGGAGCCTGTGCTCCGCGACGGGAGAGGCCGCAACAGTGAGAGGCCCGCGTAGTGCAAAAAAAAAAAGAACATTCTTCAATTTAAAGTAGCTACTATTGGAAAGATCCTATAAAGCCAAACAATGGCATTCCTGCCTTAATTCTGCACCAAAGATCATCTTTAAAAAAAAAAAAAAATTCTCAGCTTGAAGCAAGAATTTCAATTGTGATATCAAGGCAATCGACTTTATGAAAACATACATCCTGTTAAAGCGTCTTTGAAGATCTCGGTAGCTCTGTGATAAAATATGCAGACAATAAAGAGATTATTCAGGGGGTGCATATAGAATGGCAGATAGTTGCCAGAGGGCTTGTTATGAAAAATACATTCTTGAACAAAGGGCTAAGCATATTTCAAAAGTCATTAAAAACATAAATCTCGTGTGATTTGTAAGGCATAAGCTTCAAACTAACGCAAGAATCAAGGTAGAATGAAAAGCAGCACAGGACGTACCTTGTGTCTCAGCTTACTCTTCACTTCCTTTATTCCCTGCTTTGCATGATTCTTTGCCTAGAAAATGATAACACCAGTGTCTGGCTCAGCGTGCTTCTATTACATTTAAGGAATAAGTATATGAGATCCCATTTAATGAAAATTACTAAGTCTTCAGATTATATAGAGAAAGAAGAAATTATAATGTAAAGCTCTATTTTCAGGGACACATACCACCCACTATTACACCTAAATGAGGTGGTGAAAGCATGATTAGTCTCTGTTTGCAGAGGAATCATACAAGGCTAGCAGTTAGCCTATTCCTCCTCCTAAACTATTAAAAAACACAAGAGGCCACCAGATGACTACCGCCCAGCCATAATCTGAAACTTTGACAAATGGGCAAGGAAAAGAGAAAGCACATCACAGCAGCAGGTTATTTGGGCAAATGTCTGGACTTTAAGAAACTCAGGCAACTTTACAAAGTGCTTTTATAGGCAGACACGAGTCTTGTTGTGTCTATGTCATATACAGTTTTCCTGGAAAAAATTACAAGTCATTTAACAATTGAAAGGCTCCGTTCATGTTCCAGGGGAACCTGGCTCCAGAATCGGAGGCCGTGAGGTCCCGCTGTGGTTCCTGTGCAGCGTGAGTGAACTGAAGACCACGGGGGACTTTCAGAAAAGCTCAATTCCCACTGGAAATTCCCACCCACAGAAGAAGTGAAAAGAAATTCACATTTATTTTGCGTTTCCTCGGCGTTTGTGCGCTGGGTACCGAGCATGCTTTACCTCATTTAATCATCACAACACTATGAGGTTAGTACTATTATTATTACACTTCACAAATAAGGAAAGTGACTCGGAGGGTATAAGCCTCCACAGCCTAGATTCAAATCCAGGTCCAAGTCCAACTTCCTCCCATCTTCTTCCCAAGCAGAAGGAGAAACTAAGCTTTTTAAAATACATCCAGTGAATCTGAGCCTCACGAAAGAAAAGGCACTGTGAGTCTTATTCTACAGACTCGGGTCATGCAGATGAAGCCAAGTTACTTCCAGGGAGGGTCTTCCCAAGTTCACGGAGGGGAAGAGGGGCCTGTTAACATCCGAAGTACTCAGCAAGCACCTGGCATACAGTAGCTGCTCAAGAGATGTTCTGAACTGAACAGTTATTTCGTTATTGTAAATGAGGCAAAACCAAAACATACGAGACACAGCAAAAGATAATCTAAAAAGCCACATAACACTAAATTATATTTCCATGGTTCTTTAGAGTCAATAGAGCATTTTCACATGCATCATTTTAGTGGTAAAGCCACTGAATCTATTTCAAGGGTCCTATATTAAAGCCTACATTCCCGTTAGGTAAAAATGCATAATTACCCCCCTCAAAAATGTTCCTGTTCTAATCTCCTCAAATTTGCACCTATCTTTACTCACATCTGGACTATATTCTAGTTTACCTAAATGCCCTCTATTCTTTCAAAGCCCACCTGACTCACACGCCTCGTTCAGATGCTTCTAATGCAGAGCTGAGTGAGGTGTCAGTCACCGTCGCAACCCTGCGCTGATTCGCTCACACGCCTGTGCCCACCTCCCCCGCACTGCCCTCTTTCAGACCATCCGGAAGGTGGGGACAGGATCTCTCTATCCTTTTCAATTTACCAAGTGGAAACTTATCAACGAACAAGTATGCTCTGCAGAAAAGCACTTCAGCAAATACGGCTTTGGCTAATAATTTAAAATGCAAAGACCTAACAAGAAAGTTGACTCAGAACATCGTTTAACCAAATCAAATACGTATTCACTTTGCTGTTATTTTTAGATGTATAAGAAGATATGTATGTCAACTCGAGTTTTCTTTATGGCTCCTTATGAGCATGGAAAAACACAAGATAGAAAAATGTTCTAAGCATAGAACAAAGTTCTAAGTATAGGACAAAATCATTATTTCCTTCAGTGAATACATACTCGGTACCTCTGTAGTGCGTCCAAAGCACCGAGAGTCACACAGCAATACAAACATAAAAGCAGGGACAGTCCCTCTCTTACGCACAGCGCCTGTCCTGCTCCAATAACCAGTACAAAGCCTAGATCATGACAGTGATTTGCTGAATGCATAAAACAGTTAAAAACATGGTTCCCAGGGTTTTTTAAAATGTATTATCTACAGAACTTCAAGGTAAATAAATCCTGTTATACAAGAGAAATTGGGAATTTTGTTCATAGCAATCGGTGGTCAAAGGAGGAATTTCAGGGTTCATATTTCAGAATATGAGCAGTCTAGAAAGAAGAGTTTTAGGTACAACCATGAAGGTCACAGACTGACTTATCTACTTGCCCCAAACCTCTTGATGCATGTTCAACCTGATCACAAGATGAATGTTAAAAGTGATTATGCGTATTCTAGAGTATTCAAATACTCTAACTTGCCTGAAATTAATTTAGGGAATAATCTTCCAAAGAGCAGAATTTTAAATTTTTGAAATACTTTACTGTTCTGCTGAGCAGGGTTCAAAATAAAATACTGATTAGAAGGATAAAAATTTAAATAACAAATGGGGTTTTGAACATGTTTGCTTTATCCCTGTGCTTTTATGGAAGATATGAGTGAAATTAAGGAGAAGAACACATATTTAGCAAAACTAAAATATAACCTCTCCAAGCCTGAAGGAAAATGTTGAGCATTCTCTCAGGAATCAAAATGAAGGGTACTTGACTGTGACACCTTTCTAGAATCTTAAATGTGGAAAACGAGGCTCAACATTAGTTCGATTTTTTTTACATGGCAGCTATGTGCTATTTCATTGTGAAAAATTAACATCTCTTCAAAAACTGTATATAGATCAAACCACCAGTATTAATTAGAGTGAGAAGGCAATCTACTCAGAGAGCTTTCCTAGTAAGGCTTTGAACAAAGGCAGAGGTTGACACTTCTAAGACAAAACGTCACCTCTTCTTACTTTTACTTCCTGATAAGGCTTCAGATAGTTCAGAGATTTGGTTCCGTATCTTTGAATCCACTCTGTAGATTAGCCTCGCTACTATAAAACATAACCTTTGAAACTGATTTTTTTAAACAGAAATGGTGGCTACATATATATCAAAATTGTAAGTTAAGGGAAGAACATAAGTTCTAAAGTTATCAAAACATATTATTCTATCATTAATTCAATCACATCGATTCATTACCGAGAAAGCATGTGAAGATAAATTCTAATAAAATCAAAACTAATGCCCGGAATATTTTTAGAAATACAGACTATATATATGACCTATTGAATTTTAAAAGAAAGCTTTGCTGAGTACCAACCCACCCGCTCCTACTGGTCTCCTATATAGATACCAGATGCACAGACACAACAAGTGTTGAAGCAGAGGTCTGTCCACAGGTCCTGTGGAAGCACAGAAGAGCTACATAAACTCTTTTGGTGTGGGGCTGGACTTTTGTTTTGAGGGGAACTAATGTCTAAACTAAACTACGTCTATAGGATGAATTTAGTAGGTGGATAGAAGCCAAGAAAAGGACGTCCCAAAAGCAGCAGGAACGGCTTGTGAAGAATAAAGAGGCCAAAGAGAATGCCCTGCATTCACAAAGTGAGCAGAGGTCAGGGTCTGGAAACACCAAGGCTGGGGGATTCAGGGAAATGAAACAGGGTGCAGGAGGGGCCGGGTCCTGAAGGGTCTCTGTTAGCACAGTAAAGAGATCTTTATTTTGTTAATTATTTATTTATTGTGGTTGCTATTGGTATCATCATTATTATTTTACTACAAGCCATGGGGTATCACTGAAGAATTTTAATTTTGGAGAGTCAAAGTATTTTTGAGGGAAGAGAACCTGCCATATTTTTAAAAATCTTTTTCTACTTAAGCCTCAAGTGCACAATGAGAATTTAAAATATGGTGTTAAATGAAAGAATCAAATCTTTAAAAATGGCTCTTCATCATGGACTGTTTCAATCTGAGGGCACAATTTTGCTGATAGCTTTGAAATAAAATGAAGAACCGTTTTTAGATTATACAAAGGAAATATCCTGTCTGGACAATGATACAGTTTTAATAATTGAGTTTGCTTCAGTCACTATTAACTCTAAATTTTTTTAAAAGCTTATTTAAAGGAAAATAGAAAAGATTTTGGATTTACATGTTTATCATCTAGGAAAATGTTATAAAATTTTACCAGTAGAACTTTTAAACACCGAAGAGAACTTACAAATTTATACGCTGTTCGCACAGCGGGGGTTGCTTTGGTCATTGCTGTGTTGAGCAGTGCACCTCCTTTCTGCAAAGGAAAAACAGAAACACAGTCCTAAAAATTTTTGACCAGATTGTCCTGAAAACAAAGCATTATTAATAGTATAGAAAAAGAGCTTTACTCACAGCTTAAAGAAAGACCTACAAAATTATTTCATGTTGAATGTTTTCAAGCTTTTATATACGCGATAGTAATTTCACACAAAATATAAACATTCTACTCTGTTCTTTTAATTGGCATAATAAAATCCCTTCGTCTTTGCAGTTTAGGCAGACTTGGGCAATATGACCAGTATATATTTAAAGTTTAATAAAAAAGAAATACAATCATCTGTTCCTCTGTTTGGTAATAAAGTCTCAATCTGTGACAGAGAGTTTTATATTTTAAATAATCATATTAACAAAAGCACATTACCAGAAATAATAAAACTCCCATCAAATCCTACCACTCTGCCTAACTCCTCCTTCTGGAATATATTATAAGGTGACAGTAATATCTTGTTTTTCAAATCAAGCCATTTATTTTGAAAACGGAAAGACAAAAGCTTTCTATTTTAAAATTTTCTTTATAAGTAGCAACAAACCATAAGCATAAAATAAAAATATTTAAAGTGTGAGAAAACATAGAAACATTTCGACTATTGCCAATAAACAGCATAAACATAAACAGTATACTTGAACTGAACATTTTCCCATATATGTCAGAGTGAAAAAAAAAAAGAAACTGTGATGGTTTATTATTACCTTGACTGTATGCACCCATTGCTGATATGACCTCGAGTTCCCTGAAATATATAAAAATAAGACGTCAGGAATATCTGATCAAAAATAAATCCATAAACCAAAATTCATCAAGAACTAGTATTTCCAGGATTTTAGTTGGCAAATTTTATTTATCTGCAATATTGTAAGAGAAGCAATTCACCATAAGAACTAATAAATGCTCTAATTCTTAGGAAAATAGTAACTAGCATTTTTAAGACTACTTTTTCTTTACTCATATACGAAGATAACATGTTAAGGTAGTCTATCTTCTTTCATTTTAACACTACTTTCAGAGGGAAAAAATAACCTCTCTTTCGAAATCCAAAATTCCTACATCTTTTAAACTGATTTTTTAATATTTATGTCTATGTTGTTTTGTAAAAGTTGGGCTCTTTTATACAATTAGGTTCATTTAAAACAATATTTAAAGTGTATAAGGAGTGGGAGGGAGGGAGACGCAAGAGGGAAGAGATATGGGAACATATGTATATGTATAACTGATTCACTTTGTTATAAAGCAGAAACTAACACACCATTGTAAAGCAATTATACTCCAATAAAGATGTTTAAATAAAAAACGTGCACAAGGAAAGGAAAAAACTAGAAGGAAATTTAGAAATGCAAAGATCCTTGAGGACCAAAAAGATTCCTCTGTAGTTGTTAGACATTAGTATTAATTGATAGAAAATTTTACTTTGATGCAATTAACCTGTAGTAATGTTCTGAAAATATTCTCTAGTTGTAAATCCAAATCTGAAAGATACTACCCAAGGAAATATGGTAGTATCTCCTCATGGTTATCAGAAAGTTCAAATGCTGACACAACCAGTCCTCGTAAAACTAGTAATCATATATTTGGCTCCAAATATGATAATTAATTTAATCAATAAGATGATATAAGAAGGCAAAAATGAAAGCCACACAATTAAAGTACTGTTTTATATCAGCTGACTTTAGTTAGATTTCATCTACCTTCCTGGTTGTTTAAATGCTTAAATACTCCCACAAGAAATAAACAAAGGTTACTCAGAGACTGACTACCCAGTACAAAGGATCCCTAAAGTAGATTGTGTTCTCCTCCCGTGTGTAGCTGTGGCTTTTTAACAAATGCGTCACCTTGCTGCTATAACACAGAGGCAGAATGATCCTTAGCCCAAGAACTTCTTTCTAGCTGTTTGTTACCTTTGCACCCCTAATCAACATCAGGCAAAACATTTCCAGCTCTGGATTCACTCATATACTTAAAAATCTCTCCCTAATTTCAAAGAAATATCAAGAAACAGCCCCTATTCTGAAAAACATCTCTTACTACTCAGCACTACACTGTACCTTTTCTGGAAGAAGAAATACAAGGAAAACAATATTTTTCTAATCTTATGAAATGACTATAGCAAAATGTATCTACCTAAAATAGCCTACGCATTGCTTAAAGGGCATGAGTTTCAGATAGTATACAGCCTGACCAAAATTTTTTAATTTTTATTTCCCTTGTAAAATGATGAAAAAAATCCAAGTTATTCTATAATTTACTTCTCAAGGAGATTTTATTAACAAAAAATAAACAGTATGTCTTTATACAGATTATTCATATACTTTTTACTTCTCTACTAAAAATGGTTGTGTGGAAATCACATATTTAAAACTTGGTTATTACTCATAGTATTCTGGAAAGTGTTTTAATTCATCCCCCAAAATGAATTTAAGAAAGTGGAAAGAGAAACACCAACTACTATATGATAACTATTCAGCATTCTGGAAGACTTGTCATTCCAGAAAACATATTTTTTAAACCTCTGAACCACAAAGAAAGTAACTGTCATAAAACTTCAGAGCAGTTACAGAAAGGTCAGTTCTTGGAGAAAGTTGTGAGGAATAAAAATAGCTCATACGTATTCAGCTCTTTACAGGTTGCAAAATGTTTTTGTCTGCGTTATATTACTTGAGTTGCATCTTTCTACTGTAAAGTAGGCCAAGCAGGTGGTGCCACAGGCAGAGCAGCTGGATGGGAAGGAAGTGGGCTTTGCAGTCCAGTGGGTCTGTGGGTCAGGCCACTCGGCCCTTGTGAACCATGCCACTGGGACCAGGTCTGTAACCTGGCTGCTGCAACGTGTAGCATGTGACAGCACACCATCAACTTAGTTATTCTGACAAATAACTTGCCAAATGAGGAAACTGAGGTTCTGAGGTGACTATCTGCCAAAGTTCACAAAGATCGCAATTGAGAAAGAATAAGAATCTAGGTATTTTAATTCTTGGTTCATTAGTCCTTCAACTTTTAAGATTGAAGGATAAATAACATATGAGAAGAGTTAAGTTATATAGAGATTTCCTCTGTATGACTTCCAAGCGATTAGAAAGGAAAGGGGGCTGCTCAAAGCTGATACCTAGAGGAGAAACAGCTGATAGTAAGAACCACCCGTAATAATAATGAGGAATCATGTGGTATAGGGACAAACAGGAAGTCCCTAAGTAAACAGCTTAAGATAATAGGAAAACATGTAGTACAATTTAGGTAGATTCCTGGTAAAAAAATTTTTAATGGCTAATTGTCTCTTTCAACTCTACTGCTTTTAAGTCTGAAGGCTCCTATTTCCACAAAATTTATGAGACAAGCACATTATTCTCTGATAATGTGTGTTTTTTAAAAAAGGCTCTTCTTCTTCTCAAAAAATAAATCTAAATGCCAAAAAAAAAACCAACCCTCAGTCTTTCTTTTAAAGTAACTGGATTATGGAAATAATAAGCATTATTGAGGAAATTCTTAACATTGTACTTGTTAATCAAACAAATGATTTTCTCACGTTCAAAGACAAAATATCTTTCTCACTTGTGCAAAGACTTTCTCTTCAAATATATTTGCTTAAATTCCAGTGACCTGCAGTCACTTATCAAAAAATATAAGTTGGTCTAAATTGTTCACTGAGGCCAGAAAAATGCCACTAAAACTAATGATTACCTACCACCCCTTCAAATTTCTTTGGTAATCAGCCAATAAAAAAAGAAATAGGATTAAATAAATACAAGACTGATCAGATTATGCTGGGAAACTAATGAAGAAACCAATGCTATTAATGGAGAGTAACCACACACTTCTATACAAAATCAATCTGAAAATTTAAAGTTCAGAAAACTCGATGTGGATTTTTAATAACTAGTCTTATATTAAATGATAAAAAAATAGAGGTACAAACTACTAGGTACATTGTAAAATAAACAAAATACTAGGATGTAATGTACAGCACAGTATAATATACAGCCAATATCTAATAATAACTTTAAATGGAGCATAATCTAGAAAAATACCAAATCACTATGTTATATACCTGAAACGGATATAACATTGTAACTCAATTTTTAAAAATTATGGGGGAAAAAAAACATGTTCTTAACTACTCCATATTCCTCAGTTGCTTTTTCACAGATGGATATTTGTGTTTCATTGCACCCTCTGTCCTATTTGTGGTCTCTTTGATGACCTTTTAACCTCTATGATATTCTCCCCTCTACACATTTTCTGATATTCTTTTTACTCTCCTCTTAAGATAAGGCTGAATGTCCTACAAGTCTCCCATGAAAGGGATCAGAAGTAACACGGATTTCCTTCACAGCTCTGACCACAGGGACTCACAGGACGGAGAAGCGTTTTGGAAAATCCACACCCATTCACAGCTGTTAACCACGGTTCTAGACCCAACGTGAATCTAGGTGTTCTACATGTGATGTGCTGCACAATAGCCACAGTAATTACACAGCTCCACTATACTCATATTCATTTTATCATAGCCATGCATATTAGCAACAAAAATAGTATATAAACTGCCACTGTAATGCAATAGAAAGAGGAGAAATGAGATGCTTGTCTAAAATATCCTATATTTGCTTAAAGGAACATATGATTTTTTTCTTTAGCTTCAGTGAATGTTGATTTCTCCCACAGTGATCTTTCTGAAGGTTGTATATATTAAAACATCTTCAAAGGATATTCAAAAGAGACAGGAATTTTGCTTTTATCCATCAGAGCAGAGAAGGCTTGAGTACTGCTCTTGTTTACTGAAGGTCTTCTAATTGAGAAGATCTCTTATCATAAGAAGGCAATAGATCACAGTTATCAAAACAGGAGCTCTGAAGCCAGGCAGTCACATGTGACCTTGGGCAAATTATCGAGGTGGGTACCCTCATAAAAATAAGGCTACACCAAAAAAAAACAGAAACAAAAAACAACCCACTCAAAGTCCCTCACAGGGTGCTGTGAGCGTTGAGATAATGCTTGGAGAGCTCTTACAAGAGCTTCTACCACATGCTAACATTCAATAAGTATGAACATTTATCGTAATTTTTACTGTAACTATGAGAGAAACGAGAAAATTATAACAGTTTACTTTTTGAACACCAGTTCGGTATCTCAGACCTATTCTTTCTCACAAATGTAGTCTAGATGACAAATGTTTGGAGCAGACTTCTAGGAACTATTTCTGGAACTATACATACACATATATCTCATTAGTAAGAACAATGCTAATTTTTAAAAGATTATTCATCTTTTTATTTCAAATTCTAATGATTTTGCTTTATTTTCTTCTAAGAAGAATCTCTATGCATCTCTAAGATAATAACCTAAAATATAATAATTAAAAGAATAACACTTGACAGCCAGGCATCATTTTCTAATGTACTTTCTTGCTGTACCTACTGAAATTAATACTTGTTAAATGATGCTTTCCTTTTGGATCAGTATTGGCTCCTTAAAGTAAAATAAGAGTTCAAAACCTTTTTCATTTTAAGCAGGAACAACAAAGTGGTTGGCATTAAGTTGTACTGAAAATGCAGCAGTCTCTAAATCAGATGCTAACTGGTGATAAATATTCTTTTCTTTTTTAAACAGCAGGACCTTTCGTGAAAAAATTTGGTGACCCTCCTCCCACCAGAAAAGCCATCTACCCTCTACTCTGTTACAGAGGTCTGCGGACCAATGAAGACTACAGAATTTCACTACACAAAAGGATCACAGTTCCACCCCATTACTGTCACACGATGTCATCCTCAATCCCATGTAAGATGCTAGCCCCACGGGTCACAGCGATAATGAGACGGCAGGTATGTAAATGCTGAGTAGGCGCCTCAAGCAATTCGTCCATGAGCTGACAGTAGTTTGCTTGTCTGAGTTGAGAAGTAAAAAAGCCTTATTTTAACACAAAAGTTCCATTGAAGCTAAATTTTTATCCATAAGCTGAGGAGAGCAAGGAGCTGAAGGATTCCACACTCAGCTCACTTGCTGAGTCAGGGAAACTAAGTTTTTCCCAAAGCTGAAAGCTTTCAGTGAAATGCTATGCTTACATCAGAGGAAGGTCCATAACTGCTCAGTTCATCTGCACCTCTTGTAACGAACAAATGATCTCAATGGTTTTCAGATTTCTGCAGTGCAGAAATAAATCTTATTCAAGATTAAAATTAAGTTTGGGGAAACTTGTAGATGAGGACTTATTACTCTTTGTCTTTTCACATTTTATTTCTCAATGCTAGCAACTATTTATTCACACACAGACTAAAGGTTTTTTTTTCCTAAATTAAACCTACATATGAGTGGAAAACTACTTATCACACCAGGTGAAAACGAACACACCAGGGATTGTCTGTTTAGTCCATCCCAAACCTAGAGCAGCACCTGGCACACTGGAAACACTCAGCACATACTGGCTGAGAGAATGAAGAGGACATTTCAAGGTCTCACGCAAAATTCTCTGCCACAATCAGGACTGCATACTGGAACATCATGTACAGAGTACCAGTCCCTAAGTCATTAATTTCCTAAGTACTGTAACACTGTCTGAATTATTTACATTTCAAACAATCTAATTGCTCAATTATATTACAGTTAATTATATTAAATAAAAACGGGGTATCACCTAACTGTGTGCCACACATACAAAATAAGACGCCTCCTTCCACTGCTTTAAGTGAGCACTTATTACAGTGACAAGTGTAAGAACATGGGACAGTAAACTGAAAAGTCTGCTCCTAACGCTGCAGGGTCTGCAAAGCAAAAAAAGGTAGACTTCTACAATGACACTCTTACTACAGAAGCAGCTGTGGTGTTCAAACCTTTCTTTCTGGACTACATTAAAATCTACTATACCAACAATAATCTCAGTTCTTTAATTCTTAGTAGTAGATATCACTAATAGTTTTCTAGTGGAGAAAACTAGTCAGGAGGCTGGAAAATACAAACTAATTGCATTTCTATGATATTCATCTCCAGTAATATTAAGAGACTATCCAAGCAAACCACTACCAACTCATGAGACCACCTTTATGCCTTGAATAACACACCAGGCAAAGTAACTTAATACTATCGTTCTTATAAGATGAAAAAATGTATCTAAGATATAAGATATTTAGGAGAAAACAGTTGTTTATGAAGCAGATTATATGAGACACAAGCGCAAATATCAAGATAATTGTTATTCAGCAAATGGATAATCTCACTGGAACTAGTCTTTACCTCCACAAAAGCCACCTGAAGTGATCTCTTCTTCAAATACATCAGAGAAACCCTTTCCTGCATTTAGTTTTGCCAGTCGACCATCGATAAACTGAAATTAAAAAGTGTCAAAAATGTTAATTTTCATTTACTTCAAAGATTTAATTTTTACTTACAACAAAAATATGAATAGCAGACACTCATATAAATTACATACATATGTGTGTACACACATACAGATACATGACAAGAAAATTCTCAAACCACTGAAATAGCAGGTACTCCGTAAACAGCAGCTTGTTAGTTAAATGACAAATGTACGGCACAGACTAACTTCATTAACGAGAAATAAAACAGTGTGGCAGTAAAGGTCACAGCCTCTGTGAGGGTCTGCATGAGGCTGCTGCCAGGCGAGCCTTGGCCCGTGAGGCTATGTCCTCCCCCCAGGCCTCAGTTTTCTCAGTATCTGCCTCATGGCATTGCTGCAAACATTAAATTAACACAGACTTATTAGCACGGCCTCTGACGCAGTAAGCATGCAAGAAATGTTAGACGTTACTATTTTTGAGGTTAATATTAACTTCATCCAGTAAAATAAAACACTTATCTAAACTGTTATGTTCTAAAGCATAGCAGAGCACCAGATAATTCTAACCATTTAACAACAAAATAAATATAACTTTCACAATTCCTGGCATGCGTATTGACTGAATGATCAGAACCACGGCTATGAACATGAACATCGTTCAGGTACACGCCTGCTGACTTGACGTGCATGAGGCTGTTTTCAGCAGTATTTTTCAGCATTCTGAAAGAAGAGATTGGGGTGGGAAATAGACGCTACCAAGAGCACCTGGAGATCCTTTTCAAAACACAGTACCTGGAGCGTATCGTCCCCCACCTGTTTTGCCCCATCTCTCTCCTGTTCCTACATACACAGCATAGCAGAATCTTGGGGTTTTGAAAAATATCCTTAGGTGATTATTTTGCTGACCAATCCCAGGCATAAACCAGTGATATGTTTTACACGCACATGTACTACTGGCACTTGGTTAGTTTTATATTGTTAATCTGTGGCATCTGACACTTGTATCACTTACACTATGAAAAATATTATAAATGTTTTGAGGTTTCTCCACTCATAAGGACGGTGAAGTATCTTTAAGGCTCCATTGCATGAGAGGCAAAAGATAACACAAGAAAGACTGAAATGATGCTTGAAGAGCAGACGTGAAGATCTGGGGATTAACATAAAATGTTCATTTTCATTCTGGAATTAATTAATCCTGGCCACAATATTTTCACCCTAGAAATTTAAAGTTTGGTTAAAATAAGGTAGCTTATATTAGTTAAAATAAGAATTTTTTAAAAATTCTCACAGTCTGCCCTAGTTTTCTGGTTAAATGGTTAGTGGACAAAGCAACTAAGGGGAGTGGTGAGGGCAGTGCTGTTCCCAGGCAGCAAGGTGAAGATCAGGAACAGCAGGAAGTCACATCAGTTGTAAGATTCTGAGACAGAAATGTCTTACAGACCCAAATTAATGAAGAATGGCAAATGAATGAAAAGATTCCTATTCAAAATGTGGATTAACTACTTTATTACCATAGAATGGTTTTAACCAAAAAGCTGGTAAAATGGGTTTAAACAAACATAGTCCAAAAGGATACGGTCCTGGGGGGACCTTCAAGATGGTGGAGGAGTAAGATGTGGAGATCACCTTCCACCCCACAAATACATCAAAATATGTCTACATGTGGAACAACTCCTACAGAACACCTACTGAACGCTGGAAGAAGACCTCACACCTCCCTAAAGATGCCTGAAGGTGACCTACATGCAGAGGCAGGGCCAAATCCAAAGCTGAACCCCAGGAGCTGTGCTAACAAAGAAGAGAAAGGGAAATCTCTCCCAGCAGCCTCAGGAGCAGCGGATTAAATCTCCGCAGTCAACTTGATGTACGTGCATCTGTGGAATACCTGAATAGACAACGAATCATCCCAAATTGAGGCGGTGGACTTTGGGAGCAACTGTAGACTTGGGTTTTGCTGTCTGCAACTGACTTGTTTCTGATATTTATGTTTATCTTAGTTTAGTTTTTAGCGCTTGTTATCACTGGTAGATTTATTTATTGGTTTGGTTGCTGTCTTCCTTTTTAAAAAATTATTATTATTGTTTATGTTAATAATTTTATTTTCCTTCCTCCCTCCCTCCCTCCCTTCCTTTCTTTCTTTCTTCTCCCTTTTTTTCTAAGCTGTGTGGCTGACAGGGTCTAGGTGCTCCTGTCTGGTGTCAGGCCTGAGCCTCTGAGGTGGCAGAGCCAAGTTCAGGACATTGGACCACCAGAGACCTCCTGGCTTCACATAATATCAATCGGTGAGAGCTCTCCCAGGGATCTCCGTCACAATGCTAAGACCCAGCTCCACTCAACGACCAGCAAGCTACAGTGCTGAACACTGATGCCAAACAACTAGCAAGACAGGAACACAACCCCACCCATTAGCAGAGAGGCTGCCTAAAAGCATACTGAGCTCACAGACACCCCAGAACACACCACTAGACGTGGCCCTGTCCACTAGAGAGACAAGATCCAGTCCCACCCACCAGAACACAGGCACCAGTCCCCTTCACCAGGAAGCCTACACAGGCCACTGAACCAACCTCACCCACTGGGGGCAGACATCAAAAACAACGGGAACTACAAACCTGCAGCCTGTGGAAAGGAGACCCCAAACACAGTAAGTTAAACAAAATGAGAAGACAGAGAAATATGCAGCAGATGAAGAAGCAAGGTAAAAACCCATCAGACCAAACAAATGAAGAGAAAACAGACAGTCTACCTTAAAAGGAATTCAGAGTAATGATTGTAAACATAATCCAAAATCTTGGAAACAGAATGCTGAAAATACAAGAAACATTTAACAAGGACCTAGAGGAACTAAAGAGCAAACAAACAGTGAAGAACAACACAATAAATGAAATTAAAATTTCTCTAAAAGGAATCAATAGCAGAATAACTGAGGCAGAAGAACGGATAAGTGACCTGGAAGATAAAATAGGGGAAATAACTATGGCACAGCAGAATAAAGAAAAAAGAAAGAGGGAAACAACTACGGCACAGCAGAATAAAGAAAAAAGAAAGAAAAGAATTGAGGACAGTCTCAGAGACCTCTGGGACAACAATAAATGCACCAACATTAAAATTATATGGGTCCCAGAAGAAGAAGAGAAAAAGAAAGGGTCTGAGAAAATATTTGAAGAGATAATAATTGCCATGGAGAAATTAAAAACTTTACAGACAAGCTAAAGCTAAAAGAATTCAGCACCACCAAACCAGCTTTACAACAAATGCTAAAGGAACTTCTCTAGGTGGAAAAGGCTGCAACTACAAACAAGAAAACTATGAGAAGACCTAAATAGACACTTCCAAAGTAGACATACAGATTGCCAACAAACACATGAAAAGATGCTCAACATCACTAATCATTAGAGAAATGCAAATCAAAACCATAATGAGGTATCACCTCACACCAGTCAGAATGGCCATCATCAAAAAATCTAGAAACAATAAATGCTGGAGAGGGTGTGGAGAAAAGGGAACCCTCTTGCACTGTTGGTGGGAATGCAAACTAATAGGAACATACATATCGATAATTACCTTAAATGTAAATGGATTAAATTCTCCAACCAAAAGACATGGACTGGCCAAATGGATACAAAAACAAGACCCGTATATATGCTCTCTACAAGAGACCCACTGCAGACCTAGGGACACGTACAGACTGAAAACGAGGGATAGAAAAAGATATTCCATGCAAATGGAAATCAAAAATAAGATGGAGTAGCAATTCTCATATCACACAAAATAGACTTTAAAATAAAGACTATTACAAGAGACAAAGAAGGACACTACATAATGATCAAGGGATCAATGCAAGAAGAAGATATAACAATTGTAAATATTTATGCATCCAACACAGGAGCACCTCAATGCATAAGGCAAATGCTAACAGCCATAAAAGGGGAAATCAACAGTAATGCAGTCATAGTAGGGGACTTTAACACCCCACTTTCACCAACGGACAGATCATCCAAGATGAAAATAAACTGGGAAACACAAGCTATAAATGACACATTAGGCAAGATGGACTTAACTGATATTTATAGGACACTCCATCCAAAAACAACAGTATACACTTTCTTCTCAAGTGCTCATGGAACATTCTCCAGGACAGATCATATCTTGGGCCACAAATCAAGACTTGGTAAGTTTAAGAAAACTGAAATCATATCAAGTATCTTTTCCGACCACAACGCTATGAGACTAGATATCAATTACAGGAAAAAAACTATAAAAAACACGAACACATGGAGGCTAAACAATACAATACTTAATAACCAAGAGATCACTGAAGAAATCAAGAGGAAATCAAAGAATACCTAGAAACAAATGACAATGAAAACACGATGACCCAAAACCTATGGGATGCAGCAGAAGCAGTTCTAAGAGGGAAGTTCATAGCAATACAATCCTACCTCAAGAAACAAGACAAAGCTCAATAAACAACCTAACCTTACATATAAAGCAATTAGAGAAAGAAGAACAACAAAAACCCCAAACTTAGCAGAAGGAAAGAAGTCATAAAGATCGGATCAGAAATAAATGAAAAAGAAATGAAGGAAATGATAGCAAAGATCAATAAAACTAAAAGCTGGTTCTTTGAGAAGATAAACCCCCAAAGTTAGCAGAAGGAAAGAAATCATAAAGATCAGATCAGAAGTAAATGAAAAAGAAATGAAGGAAACAATAGCAAAGATCAATAAAACTAAAAGCTGGCTCTTTGAGAGATAAAAAAAAATTGATAAACCATTGGCCAGACTCATCAAGAAAAAAGGGAGAAGACTCAAATCAATAGAATTAGAAATGAAAAAGGAGAAGTAACAACTGACACTGCAGAAATACAAAGGATCATGAGAGATTAATACAAACAATTATACGCCAATAAAATGGACAAATTTTATTGGAAGAAATGGACAAATTCTTAGAATAGCACAACCTTCCGAAACTGAACCAGGAAGAAATAGAAAATATAAACAGACCCATCACAAGCACTGAAATTGAAACTGTGATTAAAAATCTTCCAACAAACAAAAGCCCAGGACCAGATGGCTTCACAGGTGAATTCCATCAAACATTTAGAGAAGAGCTAAGACCTATCCTTCTCAAACTCTTCCAAAATATAGGAGGGGGAGGGACACTACCAAACTCATTCTACAAGGCCACCGTCACCCTGATACCACAACCAGACAAAGATGTCACAAAAAAAAAACTACAGGCGAACATCACTGATGAATACAGACACAAAAATCCTCAACAAAAGACTAGCAAACAGAATCCAACAGCACATTAAAAGGATTGTACGCCATAATCAAGTGGGATTTTACCCAGGAATGCAAGGATTCTTCAGTATATGCAAATCAATAAATGTGATACACAATGCTAACAAACTGAAGGATAAAAACCATATGATCATCTCAAAAGATGCAGAAAAAGCTTTTCTCAAAATTGAACACCGATTATGATAAAAACCCTCCAGAAAGTAGGCATAGAGGGAACTTACTTCAACATCATAAAGGCCATATACGACAAACCCACAGCCAACATAGTTCCTAATGGTGATAAATGGAAACCATTTCCTCTAAGATCAGGAAAAAGACAAGGTTGCCCACTCTCACCACTATTATTCAACATAGTTTTGGAAGTTTTACCCACAGCAATCAGAGAAGAAAAAGAAATAAAAGGAATCCAAATCGGAAAAGAAGAAGTAAAGCTGTCACTGTTTGAAGATGACATTATACTATACACAGAGAATCCTAAAGATGCTACCAGAAAACTACACTAGAGCTAATCAATGAATTTGGTAAAGTAGCAGGATACAAAATTAATGAACAGAAATCTTCATATTGCTATACACTAAAGATGAAAAATCCTAAAGAGAAATTAAGGAAATACTCCCATTTACCATTGCCACAAAAAGAATAAAATACCTAGGAATAAACCTTCCTAAGAAGACAAAAGACTTGTATGCAGAAAACTATAAGACACTGATGAAAGAAATTAAAGAAATTAAAGATCATACAAATAGATGCACAGATATACCATGTTCTTGGATTGGAAGATTGAACATTGTGAAAATGACTCTACTACCCAAAGCAATTTACAGATTCAATGCAATCCCTATCAAATTACCACTGGCATATTGCACAGAACTAGAACAAAAAATTTCACAATTTGTATGGAAAAGACCCCGAATAGCCAAAGCAATCTTGAGAACGAAAAATGGAGCTGAAGGAATCAGGCTGCCTGACTTCAGACTATTCTACAAAGCTACAGTAATCAAGACAGTAAGGTACTGGAACAAAAACAGAAATATAGATCAATGGAACAGGATAGAAAGACCAGACATAAACCCATGCACTTATGGTCACCTTATCCTTGATAAAGGAGGCAAGAATATACAGTGGAGAAGACAGCCTCTTCAATAAGTGGTGCTGGGAAAACT
>NC_041217.1:4469732-4480948 GCF_002837175.3 Physeter macrocephalus | reverse complement strand
CCAGGACCAGATGGCTTCACAGGTGAATTCCATCAAACATTTAGAGAAGAGCTAAGACCTATCCTTCTCAAACTCTTCCAAAATATAGGAGGGGGAGGGACACTACCAAACTCATTCTACAAGGCCACCGTCACCCTGATACCACAACCAGACAAAGATGTCACAAAAAAAAAACTACAGGCGAACATCACTGATGAATACAGACACAAAAATCCTCAACAAAAGACTAGCAAACAGAATCCAACAGCACATTAAAAGGATTGTACGCCATAATCAAGTGGGATTTTACCCAGGAATGCAAGGATTCTTCAGTATATGCAAATCAATAAATGTGATACACAATGCTAACAAACTGAAGGATAAAAACCATATGATCATCTCAAAAGATGCAGAAAAAGCTTTTCTCAAAATTGAACACCGATTATGATAAAAACCCTCCAGAAAGTAGGCATAGAGGGAACTTACTTCAACATCATAAAGGCCATATACGACAAACCCACAGCCAACATAGTTCCTAATGGTGATAAATGGAAACCATTTCCTCTAAGATCAGGAAAAAGACAAGGTTGCCCACTCTCACCACTATTATTCAACATAGTTTTGGAAGTTTTACCCACAGCAATCAGAGAAGAAAAAGAAATAAAAGGAATCCAAATCGGAAAAGAAGAAGTAAAGCTGTCACTGTTTGAAGATGACATTATACTATACACAGAGAATCCTAAAGATGCTACCAGAAAACTACACTAGAGCTAATCAATGAATTTGGTAAAGTAGCAGGATACAAAATTAATGAACAGAAATCTTCATATTGCTATACACTAAAGATGAAAAATCCTAAAGAGAAATTAAGGAAATACTCCCATTTACCATTGCCACAAAAAGAATAAAATACCTAGGAATAAACCTTCCTAAGAAGACAAAAGACTTGTATGCAGAAAACTATAAGACACTGATGAAAGAAATTAAAGACGATACAGACAACTGGAGAGATATACCACGTTCTTGGACTGGAAGAATCAACATTGTGAATATGACTATATTATCCATAGCAATCTACAGACTCAATGCAATCCCTATCAAACTACCAATGGCATTTGTCACAGAACTAGAACAAAATATTTCACAATTTGTATGAAAACACAAAAGACCCCAAATAGCCAGAGCAATCTTGAGAAAGAAAAACGTAGCTGGAGGAATCAGGCGCCCTGACTTCAGACTATACTACAAAGCTACAGTAATCAAGACAGTATGGTACTGGCACAAAAACAGAAATATAGATCAATCGAACAGGAAGGAAAGCCCAGAGATAAACCACACACCTATGGTCACCTTATCTTTGATAAAGGAGGCAAGAATATACAATGCAGAAAAGACAGCCTCTTCAATAAGTGGTGCTGGGAAAACTGGACAGCTACATGTAAAAGAATGAAATTATAACACTTCTTAACACCATACACAAAAATAAACTCAAAATGAATTAAAGACCTAAATGTAAGGCCAGACACTATAGAACTCTTAGAGGAAAACATAGGCAGAACACTCCATGACATAAATCACAGCAGGATCCTTGTTGACCCACCTCCTAGAGAAATGGAAATAAAAACAAAAATAAACAAATGGGACCTAATGAAACTTAAAAACTTTTGCACAGCATAGGAAACCATAAACGAGATGAAAAGACAACCCTCAGGGTGGGAGAAAATATTTGCAAATGAAGCAACCGACAAAGGACTAATCTTCAAAATATACAAGCAGCTCATGCAGCTCAATATCAAAAATCAAACAACCCAATCCAAAAATGGGCAGAAGACCTGAATAGACATTTCTCCAAATAAGATATACAGATGGCCAAGAAACATATTAAAGGATATTCAACATCACTAATCATTGGAGAAATGCAAATCAAAACTACAATGAGGTATCACCTCACGCCAGTCAGAATGGCCATCATCAAAAAATCTACAAACAATAAATTCTGGAGAGGGTGTGGATAGAAGGGAACTCTCTTGCACTGTTGCTGGGAATGTAAATTGATACAGACAGTATGGAGAACAGTATGGAGGTTCCTTAAAAAACTACAAATAGAACTACCACATGACTCAGCAATCTCACTACTGGGCATATACCCTGAGAAAACCGTAATTCAAAAAGAGTCATGTACCACAATGTTCATTACAGCTCTATTGACAAACCCAGGACATGGAAGCAACCTAAGTGTCCATCGACAGATGAATGGATAAAGAAGATGTAGCACATACATACAATGGAATATTACTCAGCCATGAAAAGAAATGAAATTATTTGTAGTGAGGTGGATGGACCTCGAGTCTGTCATATAGAGTGAAGTAAGTCAGAAGAAGAAAAACAAATACCATATGCTAACACATATATATGGAATCTAAAAAAAGAAGTGGTTCTAATGAACCTATGGGCAGGACAGTAATAAAGTCACAGACATAGAGAATGGACTTCAGGACACAGGGAGAGAGAAGGGAAAGCTGGGACGAAGTGAGAGAGTGGCACTGACATACATACACTACCAAATGTAAAATAGCTAGCTAGTGGGAAGCAGCCGCATAGCACAGGGACATTGTGACCCCCTAGAGAGTTGGGAAGGGAGGGTGGGAGGGAGATGCAAGAGGGAGGGTATATGGTGATATATGTATATGTATAGCTGATTCACTTTGTTATACGGAAGAAACTAATACAACATTGTAAAGCAATTATACTCCAATAAAAATGTTAAAAACTAAAAAAAAAAAAAAGAAAAAAAAAAGAAAAAGGATCCGGTCCTGGCTTTTTTGTTAGACTATGAGTTGCTCTCATAAAAATTAGAACTGAGGGCAGGGGCTGTAGATTATCCATTTTTACAGCCACGTTATGCTTGGCTTGGAGAAGGTTCTGATAGAACAAATGAAAATGAACGTGGAGTTTGGAGTCTGAAAGCCCTCCCTCACACTCTGCCACTTATTAGCTTTATGATCTCAGGCAACTTGCCATCTCTGGGACTCTGTTTCCCCTTGTATAAAATGGGAATAATAATACATAAATACCTTATGGGGTTTTGTAAGAGTTAACTAAAATAACGTGAAGTGCCTATATTGTAGACACAGAATAAATGTTAAATAATCCAGTTCACTTTCCCTACTGTCACCACCCTTTCCATCGCTGTCAACCCCTGAGGTTCCTGAGTGAGGGATCACGGCCCCTCAGGTAGGCAGCTTTAACACCTGGCAGAACGCCTAACACATAGTTGGAAATGTATGTTTACAAGGGACTGAATACACTGAAACAATGCTAAAGGGCGTACATTTCATGGTTTTAAAGTTAAAGAACTATAAGTTGTGGAATTATTCATTTCATCTCGAGATAAAAGATAGTAACTTCCAACCTTGGGCACCTTTGCTACATAAAATAAATGGTTAATGTGAAAATTAAATAGTTTAAAATGCTTGCAGAATTTGACTTGCACACACTTTCAGCACAGTATGATAAATCAAATTAAAGTGATCTAAGGTGATGGATTTTGAAAAAATAAGGTGAAGCAAAATGATAAATTTAAAATAATACATTACTGACAAATGGAACAAACTAAGACATCCTTGTAAAGGACTTAATTTGCCTTAAAAGATTAAGACTACAAGACCTTTTAAAAGGTTTTCATTTTTGTGTTTACTGGCAATAATCCATTCATTTTAGTTTGAGTGGAACAGTTCAAGTCTAAAAAGAGATAAATCCCAAAACTATTTACTGATGATGAGTTTTTGAGGATGAGTAACTACTCTGTGTTACTAAACTAGTGATTTGAGCCAACAGAAATTCATCACTTGGTAAAATGCCCCGTATTATCACTGACTTTGCAAACAATCCTGTCAGTGACTGACACTTATCAACATACATACTTAATGAAAATGTCTGTTCTTAAAAGATTAATTTTGTGCGCACACACACGCGCACACACACATTACATACACACACATACCAATGCAGACACCCAGGAATAACTGAGAAGCGGTATTAATGGAGAGGAATGCTGAACCTAACAGTTCTCTAAACTCGTTTTTCTATTTTTGATTCAATAACGGCTTTTATTTTTTCCAAGTGAGATTGGTTCATGGTCACACCACTCTAATAACTCTGGAGCATTTCATAGTAAGGGAAAACAGTAGCTACAGTTGTATAGATATAATTTTGAACTAAAAAGTATTACCTGTTGGAAAAGCAGTGTCTATATAACGTACTGTAACCTGTCGCTTGACTAGTACTTACGCACATCACTTAGTAAACATGTATCTAAGACATAAGTTAAAATTAGGTGCAAGTAGATTTTTAAAAGAATTTATGAGTATGCTTTTTTTTTTTGGCGGGGGGGTATGCGGGCCTCCCTCTGCTGCGGTCTCTCCCATTGCGGAGCACAGGCACCGGACGCGCAGGCTCAGCGGCCATGGCTCACGGGCCCAGCCGCTCCGCGGCATGTGGGATCCTCCCAGACCGGGGCGCGAACCCGGTTCCCCTGCATCGGCAGGCGGACGTGCAACCACTGCGCCACCAGGGAAGCCCTATGAGTATGCTTTAAGTGAATGCTTTTTACATAAATCTTAGTATTTTGCTTTTTATTCCAAAAGTAAAAATTAAAACCTGGAACTAAACATGCTAAATAATCACACGAAAACTTAAATAACATAACTGGAAATCTCAAAAACATTCACAGACATAATTCCATAGTATAGATTCCATAATTTACTTATAAACCATAAATAGACAAAATTTATTTAATAAGAATAAATTTAGTTCTCAAGATCAATAACATCATCCCCTCTAAGTCATTAACAGTTGCAAGAACTGGATTTTGTTAATCCTTACACTGTGCTCTTAAAGTGGTGTAACAGGTTACAAGATAAATGTAATTAAGCAGTGAAACTGCTGCTTCCTGCTGACTCTTTTTTTTTTTGATATTGACATCACCAAGGTTTTCCAAAGGGTTTTTATCTTCAAACAACCATCTTAATAGGAAACTGAGTCAATCTAAAGAAATTATCTGTTGTTGTAAATGCCCTTCAGTAAGCACTATTGTTAAATGGAAATGAACATCTCCACTTCAGTTTTTAACATGTAATTAAATATAAAATGAATGTTTTACAAATGTAATAAAACATAAAGAACAGCCTTGATGGCAAGGATCTTTACAAAAAATATAAAAAGTATGTTCTGATCAGATTCACAAGTTAAACGTGAATAGATGGCCAGTAGGCCAGAGGGAATGTATCTTTCCTCTGAGAGACAAAGTGTATGTTTTTCATAGTTCTTTGATTCTTCACCAGTCAGCGAGTTTCTGGCATTTAGTCCAAAAATCCAAAACAAGTTATGCTATTAATCCGTGTTCTGATGACTTCAGTGGTCTAAGAATATGTCCTATAAATATTTAATTGCAATTGATCCATCAAAACTCTGAGGACAACAATAATTAAATTTCAAGATTCTTATATCATTTTAAAAGAAATATTGGATTTTTTAATTAAAAGCTCATAAAAAGATTGTTCTGGGGAGAGGGGGCCAGGGGAGCACTTCTCTACCAAGCTGGGGAGGGGGAAGGGGGAGCACTGTTTTTAGTGCCAACATGACAGTCTTGTCCCTGAAGAAAAGCAGCAAATGCACTGCAGCCACACAACACACAAATCCACGCTCCCACACCCCTTCTCCACCTGAAGGAGAGATGACCAAGTCTCAAAAATTTACCTCATATTAGAAACCCTTCTTGGGCACAAAGATAACTATTAAAGTCTTGAGAGCCAGAGAAAAAGACATTTTTTAACGAATGGGAAACCTTTAGAAATTTAAAGAAAAATTTAAATACTGGAGAAAAATTACTTTTAAAATATATTAATTTCTTATGGATCTTTAAATTTTCCTTTCTATGTAACGCTTTGGGCTAAAAAAAAAAAAAGTAGTCTAATTTAAATATTTCTTCTTAAACAGGCTCAGTAAACCTTGACAGGTTCGTGAAAACTACACTGAAGTGCTACAATAAATTAATCAACAGATACTTTACAGACATCTGCTAAATGCTAGGCATTCAGTTAGTAGCTATATATAAACACAAACTGCTATAACAAGTGGGAAAAAGGTAGGTCAGCTTAAAGCTAAACCAAGAGAATTAAGTATGTGAAGGAACAGAAATAGTTATTTTTATTCCATTTCAAGGATTAGGTAATCATATGACTGTAGTATACTAAATTCGACCACCATGGTATAAGGAACAGAAAAACACTTTGAAGGGTATTGTAAAAAGCCCACTCAGTGCAATTTATCATCAGAACTAATAAGTAATAACTTTTGGAATAAAAACTAATAACTAATATCCTTCCAGGATATATCAACAGACACAAAATAATCTGCAACAGAATTAAGTCTTTTGAGCTTCATGACCACCAGACAAAAAAAATTCATTAATCTGTTCATTCAATGAACATTTAATTGAATGTTTACTATATGCCAGGCACTTTTCTAGATGCCTAAAAAAACAGAAATGAAGGAAACAGACAAAAATTCAAGCCTTCATAATGTTTAAACATCTAGCGTTTGGGGACGGGGGGACAGAACAGATAGCATGAAATAAGAAGTGTAATAAATTATGTAACGTGTTAGAAGGGAGTGAGTGTTGGAAAATAAAGCAGACCTGAACAAGGGAGCTCGGGGGGCGCGGGGCAAGGAGCTTTCAGTGTCGACAGTGTGCTCCAGGGCAGACATCACCATGAGGACGACACCGGAGCCGAGGCTGGAGGGCAACGAGGCAGCGAGTCCGCGGTCCGGGGGAGGAGGAGAGCCAGGAAAGGGGAACCACGGGCGTCAACAAGGCACAGAGCAGGTGTGGATGCACCCAGCAGGCCTGTACCGAGGTCCAGGGGTTGAGAGAAAAACCAAGCAGCAGTGATGCCCGTTCTCACCTTAATTCACCATCTGCAGTCTCAACAGTGCTCTGAACGAAGCCGAACAACCTCCTTTTTTCTCCAGCCCGCTCACTCTCCGTCTACTTCAGGTCTTCTCTCCCCTTAAAGGTCCAACCACCTCCCCTTCCTCTCTCAGCCCTTGACCTTGCTTCCTAATCTCACTGGGAAAAAAAAAAAAAAAAAAAAAGAAACCTAAAGCAGCTGAAAGAGAAACTCTGCCAGCTCCTGGCTCGCGCCCCGGCTCCTTCCTGCTGTCAGGGGTGTCTGCTCCAGGGACCAGCTCCTCTAACGCTTCCTCCTCCTATCTCCTGAGTAGACCCATCTCTGCCAGGTCTGCCCTACGGCCCACGAACACGTGCCTTCTCCTCCTGACCCCATGTCTTCTCTGGCCTTGTCCACTTTGATGCTCCTCTTTAGGGTAAAACTCAGAAGTGCGGCCAGTACTGCTGTCTCCAGGCCCTCCCCGCCTGCACCCCAATCACAAGGTCTCCCTCACCTCTCCGGTAAAGCTGCTCCTGCTGGGGTCATCCTATCTCCATGTTACTAAATCCAGTGCTCAAGTCCAAGCTCTTCCTTTAATCAACCTGTCACAAGCATCTGACACAGTTGGGTCCCTCCACTATGGTGTCCTTTCTCTACGTGGTCCCAAAGGTACGCACTAGCCTGAATTCTCTCCTACCTCCAGGGTTACTCACTCCTTCGCGGCCTCCTTGGTCACGGCCCTCTGCTATTTCCTGGTCCCCGGACCTCTGGTCATTCCTATTTATACTCACTCCTTTGGTCGTCTCACTTGGTCTCCAGTCTAATGACTTTAACTACTATCTACACGCTGATGACTCCCAAATTTATATCTCAGGTCTAGTTTTCGCCTCCGCCTCATCTATCCATTGGCCTAATAAATATCTTCCTTGGATGTGTCTAAGAGACATCTCAGACTTAACGCGTCCAAAACTGAACTCTTATTCTTCCCACCAAAATTTCTCCTGCCCACAGTCTTGCCCATTGTGATAAAATGCGAATACATCCTGCCAGTTTCTTGGATGAGAAATCATGGAATCATCCCTGACTCCTTTCTCTCACACTGCACGTTACACCTTTCGGAACATCCACTGGCTATCTGCAGAACAGATCCACAGTCTGACCAGTTCTCTCATCTTCCACAGACCAGTTCCAAAGTGCCCTCTCCTCTCACACAGATTACAGCACAGCCTCTAAATCTTCCTTCAGCTTTGCACCCTACAGGATGGTGCCCACATGCCACCTTCTCCATGAAACCTACACTGACTAGGCTACTTTGAGCTGCAATCTCACTCCAACCCCGCTGGCCCGCCTCCTTGTTCTAGTTACTTTTCCATAGTCCTTATCATCTCTGAACATTCTACATAATTTAGTTAACTTACTGTTGGTCCCCCTCCCACCAGAAACACAGAATTCACAACGTCAGAAATTCTTTTCTGCTTTGTTCTCCGAAGTATCCCAGCACCCAGAACACGTCCTAGTAGACAGCAAACACTCAAATTATACTGCTGAATGAGAGAATGAATAAAGAATACTTAGATGAGTGTTTCTAAAATTTTAGTGTGCCTATTTTTATGGTATTTCATTAATAATGTAAATTTCTGGGTTTTAATCCAAGCCTCCTAAATCCAAAATTTTTGAAGGTGAGGCTCAAGAAGATGCGTCTTTAATAGACTTTCTAGCTAAATCTGCAGGTGGTTTGAGCCCATATTTAGACAAACGCTGTTTAGGATACTACTTGAAACTCGTTAACAAAGGATGCTGAAAAGATGTATCCCTTGTCCTAATAAGCTCTCTCTCCTTGTGTATTCCTTTTTCTGCCAATAGGTGTCCATGTCTTCCCTATGTCACATGTTATTTTTATTCTTTTTTCATGTTATAAAATATGTGCTGGATACAATTACCATCTCCCATCCATTCATATGTCAAATATTTCCTAATACTCCCGAACTGTTGAATTTTTAGTACTAGTAATGCATGTGTTGATCTTAGCTATAGATGACATACCATAAATAAGTAACTATCGTGCTTCTTTCAAAAAAGATCAATAGGAAAATGTAGAAATGTATAAGAATTTTTTATTTATGTTAAAAGATTTCTAAAATCTCCAGCTAACATAAAAGGAAAATATTTGGCTTTTGACCCACTCCTTTTATCCAATATCTTATGAAGTCAGAGAATGTGGGTCGTAGCACAAAATACAGAGAGTGCTGAGGATCCCGCAGAATTTTCACTTTTACACACTATACCATTAAGTGACTCTAGGTTTGAAATTACAGACACCCACTCAGTTGAAACACCTGACTCCTACAATGTTTGGATTTTCCCAAAGGAAATAGATGAAGAGCTTATAAAATATCCATTATATTCAATTTTATGAGCTCATCATCTACCAAAATCATAAAGACATTTTCCTGCCTATTTCTTATAACCGGAATAGCAGTTTTTATTTGATTTCTTTATTTAACAATATTAAGTGTCTACTACAAACTAGATATTAGGATACAAACACTTTAAAAATGATCCTTGTCTTTACAGAGCCTACAACTCAAGAAGGAGCCAAACAAACCAACAAATATCATATGGTACAAATCCAAGATGCTAAAAGGCAAGGAATTTATAAAAGACTGAGAGATCAAGAACCTGCAAAAGGGACATCTGAACCAAGTCTTAAAGAATGACTGAGTTAAGTAACGTAAAATGGAGAGAGAGCGTTCAAGCCAGAGAAGACAGGAAGGCAACAAGCATACATGCATTTATTCATTCCTTTACTCCTGAAGGGACGGTAAGTCTTAGTGGCTCTGAGGACCCAAGTCCTAAGTCTACCACATACTAGCTGCTGTGTACACTCTTAGCAAATTATTTAACCTCCCCATAATTTAGGTTTATAACCTGCAAAGTGGCAGTAATAAAATAGGTCATTGTGAAGATTAAACTAGTCTAGATAAAGCACTCAAACAGTACCCTGCATAAGTCAATATTCAATAAATGTTATTTTTATTTATTCATAATGACCATCATTCATTCTCTCACTATTTGTTAAGTATCAATTACAATTCAAGTGAGAAGCATAAAGAGGTGAAACCGTTTTCAGAGACCTAAGAGCAAACATCCAGAATGGCTGCAGTAAGGGTATTTAGAGTAGTATTAGAGAAAAAACTAGAGAGACAAATGCCAGAAGATGACGGAGTCTGTGTGCCAGGCTAGGGTGTGAACGTCACCCTAGATATAATGAGAAATATGTAAGATATGCTTTTCAGAAAGAATACTCTCAAAGCAGACTAGAGGATGGCTTGAAAGGGGGGCTCAATGAAAGGACACAAACCGGTTACCCAACAAGTCACTGACACTGAAACGGGGGAGAATAAAATAGGTAAATCTAATATTTAGAAAGCAGAATCAACAGAACATAGTAAACAACTAGGAACTGGGTGCAAAAAATGTTCGTGGTGATGGTATGAGAAAAGATGACGCCTAATTTTCTGGTTTAGGCAACAGGGTAGAATTAGTTCCCAAAAGAAGAGGTGCAGGAGGGGCCAGTATGTGTGTGTATGTGCAGATGCACGTATGTATATGGGCGATGCACATGTCTGTGTGGGAGTGTATGTATATGCATACACGCATGTATACATTTGCATGGGTCTAGACTAAAGATACGTTTAGGACTTATCATAATAGGTAATTAACGCATGTATGGTTCTACCTAAGGAAGCCCAGTGAGCTGGTATGGGCTAGAGATGTAGAGGTCTGAGGACAGAGACGTTCAGGGTATAGACAGAGGCAAGCGTAATGATAAAGGGTCCAGGAGGAACTGCCTAGAGAAAGGGAAAAAGTTAGAATGTTGTATCACGGATAAAAAGAACAAGAGTATTCTAAGAAGTGCTACTAGTCAATATGCCAATAAGCAAGTCTTTAAGAAGAGCAGAGCAGAGGACTCTTCTCCTGTTCACTACAGCTGTAAAAACAAAGGCCGCCCTCGCAGGAGAAACCATACGCCCACTCTTTTTCAAAACAATTTACAATAGCCAGGACGTGGAAGCAACCTAAGTGTCCATCAACAGGTGAATGGATAAAGAAGATGCGGCACATACATTCAGTGGAATATTACTCAGCCGTGAAAAGGAATGAAATTGAGTAATTTGTAGTGAGGTGGATGGATCTAGAGTCTGTCATACAGAGTGAAGTAAGTCAGAAAGAGAAAAACTAATACAGTATGCTTAACACATATATATGGAATCTAAAAAAAAAAAA
>NC_041217.1:4417796-4469617 GCF_002837175.3 Physeter macrocephalus | reverse complement strand
TGTATGTATAACTGATTCACTTTGTTATACAGCAGAAACTAACACACCACTGTAAAGCAATTATACTCCAATAAAGATGTTTAAAAAAAAAGAAAAGAAAAATTACAAACCAAAAAAAAAAAAAGTGTTCTCTTACAGTATGCAGAATGAGAACATTATTGGATGGGAAAGTTTGAGAAAGACACATTTATTTTATCTTATGAGGAACACTAAAAGAGGTTTTGCCAAGTTGAATTTCCCTATCATTTTCCACTCTGATAAAGTTAGAATATGGACAAACAATTATTTTGCGGAAAAAATGTATCTCCTGTAATATATTTGGGCTCCAGATGTCCAATAGTGACCTAGGCTGCCAGCAAATAGAGAGTCTGTATTCATGGACATCCCACAGGTCTGTGGTCTGCATGAGGCTCTGGGATCTCCACACTAAGTTCAGCCACGGTCCTTGGCCATGGGGAGTGTACAGTAAAATGAGCAGAAACAACTTTAGTTCCCGTGGCCTTAATAACAAAACAATACCCAAGAAAATAATTTCCTCTGCTGGGTTAGTGTAATAGGAAACAAAAGGAAGAGACCTAAAATTAACAGCTTAAATCTCTGTAAAGCTGCAAGCTAAAGAAGGTGCTGTCAGAGCCATGGGTTTAAGAAGTGGTTTCTGGGATTCCTTCCAAATCCATTATCTAAAGAGGAATTTATCCAAATGGAGCTTCCTATCATCTGTCTAAGCCATGTTTATTCCATGGTATCATGGAATGTTAGAGCCGAAAGGTACCTCAGACTTAGTGACCTTTTAGTCTAATTCATGTTACAGATGCAGTAACTGAGGTCTAAAGAGGATAAGAAGTCAGCTGTCAGTGAAAACAAAGCCTATTACCGGCAAATCCAGAAATAGTAAAAAAAAAAAAAAAAAAAAGTTTTTATACAACACTTAAGGAATTTAAATAATAATAACTTAAGTAATTAATAGCCTAATTAATAATGACAAAGACAACTACCAGAACATTTCCTCCCTACAGAAAAGATCATAATCCTTTCAGCTTATCCTTTCCTTGTCTTTCTTTATAGTTTTATCACGTTTCCCTAAATAATACATTATTTAGTTTTCCTCGCTGTTGAACATTATTACATAAACGGACTCATCATATCAATTCTTCAGTGATTTGTTCCTTTAATTCATTCACATTTAGTTTTGCTGAAGCTCGTTCATCTCCCTGTTGTGTAGCTGTTCTATTGTATGAATGTAACAATTTATTCATCTTAATACTGATGACTGTCTAAGATTACCAGCAGTACTTTGCTGTTATGAGTAATTTTAGTAGATGATTTTTGGTGCACAATTTAGAGTGAAATTGCTGGGTCAAAAGAAACTGAAGTTTAAGTCATAGCACCAAAGTGTTTTGTCAATAAGTTGTGCAAATTTTCACTCCCCTCAACAGCTGAAACTTGGTCCCGTGCTCCATGTCTTTGCCAAAATTTGAGATTTTCAGGGTTTTTAAAACTGGGCCAGTCTGGTGAGTGTGAGGTGGTATTTTCATTATGTTTTTGGTTTTTTGTTTGTTTGTTTTTTGCGTTACGCGGGCCTCTCACTGTTGTGGCCTCTCCCGTTGCGGAGCACAGGCTCCGGATGCGCAGGCTCAGCGGCCGTGGCTCACGGGCCCAGCCGCTCCGCGGCATGTGGGATCTTCCCGGACCGGGGCACGAACCCATGTCCCCTGCATCGGCAGGCGGATTCTCAACCACTGTGCCACCAGAGAAGCCCACATTATGTTTTTTATTTGCTGTTCTCTGATTACAGATGAGTTGGAGCATCTTGTATATCTTTATTAGCCATTCAGGTTTCTTCATTTGCATGTGCTTATCCAAATCTTTTGCACAATTATATATGTTTTTTACTGACATGTGGGAGTTTTTTTATATTCTAGTTTCTAAACTCTTGGGTGGTTCAAAAGTACTGCAAATATGGAGTCTTTTGATGGCCAAAAGTTCAGTCAAATTTATTAGGCTATTTCTTTACGTCCTAAGTAACTTGTCTTTATACTCCAAGTAATAATGTCAGTTTGGTGTCTTACTTTCTAAATCTTTATGGTTTTTTTGGCTAAATTATATATGTGAGGGGTTCCAATGGTAATAGATAGAACCTTTCTCAGAGGGAAACTAGTGTTTTAAGTATGTTTATTGAAAATATCTTTAATCATGCCTTTTTGCTTTTATCATGACTCTCATGAATATTATGAAAAATCTGTGCATCTGTTGAGATGATCTAATGATTTTAACTCCTATAATCAGTTAACGTAGTGAATTACATTCATAGATTTCCTAATGTGTAACTACCATTTAATTTCTGGGATAAAGTCAACCTGCCCATGAAGCAGTATCCTTTTTACACCTTGTTAGAATTGGCTGAAAATACTTTGCTTAAATTTTTGCATCTGTGGGCATGAGTGAGCCTGGCTTATAATGTTTTCTTCTCATGCTGTCTTAGGTTTTAGAATCAAGGTTATCCTGGCCTTACAAAAGAGACTGAAGAGTATCTCCCTTTTGCCATAGTCAAAACAGGAATTTTTTGGAATTTGAAGTGGAACCATTTGATTCTGGAATGTGTGGGAGAACTGGCCTGTCTTACACAGTAAATATCGGTTAAATTTAATTAACATATTTACCATTTATTTTGCTCTTCCTTCCTTCTTGCATTTCAGACATTCCATCTTGGATCTGAGAAAACTTTCTCTCTGAATTACTTTCTTAAAGTACTGCCTTAAGAATTTCTTTCTCCTGTTGGTAGGGTAGTCAGGGTTCAACCAGAGAAGCAGAACCATTAAAAGATTTAAGAGACAGACAGACAGATACATATATACATATGAGATTTATTACAAGAAACTGGTTTACATGATTATGAGGGCTGGCTAAGCAGGTCAGAAATTCATAGGATAGGCAGTCAGGAAGGACAGACCATGGGCAGGCGGGACCACAGTCGGGGGCCGATGCTGCCACCCACAGGTGTAAATTCTCTCTTTCAGGAAAATCTCAGTCCTGTTTTACAAGCCTTCCAAGTGCTTCCGACAGGCCCACCCAGTTTATGTAGGATTATCTTCCTTATTTAAAGCCAAATGATTAGGGGTTTAAATTACACATGTAAAAATACCTTCACAGCAATCCTTAGATTAGCATTTGATTAAATAACTGGGGGCCGCAGCCTCACCAAGCGGACACATCATTAAAGCCAACACAGAGGGCAAACTCAGCTTTAGCAGGGAAATGTCTTCATGGCACCCTTGCAATTAAAAGGTATTTTAGTTGGTGTAGGAGTCTAGGTATTTTTTCTCCACACACTGAAGATATGGCAGTATCTTCTGGATTCCACTGCTGCTGCTGTGACGTCATCTGTCAGAATCTGCTCTCTGAAAGTAATCTGTTTTTTCTCTTCTAAAAAAATTTCCTCTTTATTGAATGTTTTAGAGCTGAATCTGCTCTGTGGGTATAGATTTCTTCTTATTTCCTCAGTTTGGAGATGTGGGACTTCCTGAATTTATAAAGTGTGCATGTAACTGGCTCCGGCCCTGTCCTTCCAACCAGCATCTCTCCTCCACTTCCTGTCTGCTCCTTTCAGAACTCACTGCATGGATTTCAGACATTTCCACTCCACCCTTTATGTTTATTAACCTCTTACATTTTCTGCTTCTTCATGGCTCTGTACTATATTCTGGATAATTTCTTTTTCACATCTTCCAGTTCAGCAAATCTCTCTTTAGTTAGATCTGACTGGTTATTAATACATCAATTTCCTTTCATTTAAATTACATGCTTCCTTACCAGAAGTTTATTTGCTACATTCTTAAAATCGTCTTTACATTCTTTAAAGTTTTTACGCCTTGAACATTTTTAAGGCTTGTCTTTCATTTCTTTGAACATCTTAAGCACAGCTATTTTATATTCTACTTCTGTTACATCCAGTATTTGAAGTCTCTGCAAGCCAGTTTCTGTCTGCTGTCTCTGGTTCGCGATTTGTTTCCCTGTATGTCTAATGACTTCTAAGGGTGAAATTTCTCTTTGGGATCTTAGCTGGGAGAACTCCTTGATGCCTGGACGAAGGTGGATTCCTCAAGGAGGATGCGTATTTGCTTCCGCCTGAGGGCAGTGACAGTCGGGATAACTTTACATTTGACTTGAGTTTGGTCAGAGCAAATCAGAAATTATTAATTTAGGCCTCAGAGTCCTGTGCATGCTGGTGAGTGGCAACGTCTCAGCAGCTCTTTCCTCCCCTCCACTCATGCTAGAGCTTCAGACGTACAATCCCCAGGAAGTGGCTGAAGGGAAGGAGCACCTTTAGTTTTTGTTTACCTTTACACTAAGTCTTCCCAGACTTATGGGAGTTGAATCTCCTATCACACTTCTGATCTTGGAGAGTAAGCACTGGGCTTTGTCTCCTGTGACCCTCACCACAAGATGTTTTTTCAAATTTTGCATTTTAAATTGTTTCAGTGCATAAGTGAGCTCCGAATCCTTCCCTGCCATATTATCAGAAATTACAGTTCACTTTAATGCTTACCTTAAAATTATATGCTTCTCTCCTGGGTTCATGTTCTCTCAATTTTGATGCATAAGAATTGTCGAACAAAGAGAGGACCTGGGTAGTTCTTGACCCATAATGGATCACAAACTCATGGTCAGGAATATTAATCATTTGTACCTAATAAATACTTTTATATTCTTTCAGAAAGATCAGTAGTGTCTTTGAGAATTCATCTATGTTAATAATTTTTATCAATCGATTCCTATTTTATTTCCCTTTTCCCCCCAAGCTTTAGTGAAGCGTAACTGGTATACAAAAAACTGCGTATAATTAATGCAGACAATTTGCTGACTTTGGGCAGATGTATATACACTCCTGTTACCATCACCACAATCCAGGTAATAAACATGTCCATCACCTCCAAAAGTTTCCTTGTGTCCATTTATGTTCCTATTTGTTTGTGTGTGGTAAGAACATTAGCAGGAGATCCACACTCCTAACACATTCCAAAGCACACAACACTGTACTGTTGGCACCTCGGATGCTGGACCTGACTCACCTTTACAACTTGGTGACGCTGTCAACAGAATCTCAAGTCCTTTCAGGGATACCTTCCACTATCTCTTTCTTAAGGTTCATAAAATAGTATCAAGTTCAAGAACACGGTCAATTGGTGTATATAAAACTATCCAAGTTGTCCTATAATGGGTTCTACTTTGACCATTTTCATATTTTACCTTTAGCCTTTTTGACCAAGTTATACTTTTAAAAAATCCTGCATAGATATGTATTTTGTTAATGTAACTGCTCTAAGGATGAGGCAGACCCTAAAATTTATGAGCTTCCACAAAGTTTCATGCACTGTCGAGCTGAGAGTGCACAGGTGTTAATTCACATAAACTGTATCACAACCTGTGGGGCAGGGTATAATACTTGCGATTTTATAGAAAAAGAAACAGATACTTATGAACAAAAAGCTATTGAGTGACAAAGCCAAGGTTTAACCCAACTCTACCTGACTCCTAAAATACATATGCTTTTTGTAGTTACGTTAAAAAAAAAAAAAAAAAAGACCATGTATGAACTTTATCAAACGAAAAGACTCTAGTTACAGAATCTCAAAAAGGGAAGTAATACGTCATTCTACCCAACCATTCAGTCCTTGACCCCCATATAATTTGAGCTTCACAACTCAGTTTTGACAATGGGAGGTACAACTATCGCCTCTTGACAGACAAAAACACAGCAAGGGCACTGATATTTAACTCAACAAGCAGGCACTGGACGACTAGCCTGGGACTGCACTGTGCTATACACTTCAGCATTTACAGACCATCACTCGATCCTGTTCCAACCCTGGGAAGTAATTCCGTCTATACCGGAGCCCTCTAGGGACAGAGAGCTCCAAAGGGAGCCCGCTCCATCCTGGGAAATTCACAAGACATCTTTAATCTGGAAACCCACCAAACCTGGTTCTTTCTGTTCCTGAAAGCTGTGTACTGGACAAATCTAACCCTTTCTTTAAGGTAAACTTTCACATATTGGAAGACAGGTATATCCCCCACAGAGCATTCTTCTAACTCAGATCATTATTTAGAACTTCCTCAGAATACAGATAAACAGTATTGGATTTTTTCACCATGCTGGTTTCTTTACTTATGTAATTTGAAGCTTATTTTGAGTTATTTGGTCTCTTTCCTCTTAACAGACAAAGGAATTTCTATTAACTTGTCCGCTTCTCAAGGGCATCACTGAGTTTTTATTCATGTCTGCACCCTGGCCCCGAGCACAGTTTATGACACACTGTAGGTCTTCATTAAATGCTGAATTCACATAGCTAACTTTACACTTAAAATCGTCATGTGGAATAAGAAAAGTAAGTGTTAAGAACTTAATTTAAATTACGTAAACAGAAACCACGGCAAGCCTAAATGAAGAAACTTGCCATGATCACACAGTGGGAGGAAAGAGACACTGCATCTAAACTTTCTGAAATCTGAGGTCAAGCTGCTGCTTTTTGAAATGACAGTTTTATTTTCTGAGCCAGAAATCAAGACACACAGAAGGACTATAAATTTCTTCTGACATTTTAATTTGTGATTATGGAAAGTTTTACAAAGCTTGAAAAGTTACATATTTATAAATCGTTTTTATAAACTGGATTGCATTGGGATGGTCCTATTAAAAAACTCAGTTTGTTTACCATACCCATCTAGCACACTAGATAAGCCCTTCTAAGATGCCTTACATAAACAGTCTTACTGCTTTTTCTGCTGCGCGTGGATACTCCTCTGTTGAGACCACCAGCTGAGCAACTTTCAGTGAGGAAGTTTTTAATAGCAAAGTTCAGACATAATTTTACAGGGACAAAAAAGTGTTATAAATTTCTGTTCCATTTCTGTAACCTTGTTACAGAACAAAACGTGGAGGTCCACTCTTACCTGCTTAAAAAGCTGGAGGTTAACTGCGGTTTCCAAGAACTGTTTCATCAGACTTGAGCGGTGCTTTACGAAACTCTCCTCACAGAACGTGATGGGCTCCCCCTGGAGAGAAACAAAGAATTTCGGGGACATCAACAGAAAGTCAGCACAAACCAGTCTATCTGAAGAGGCACTTGGGGGGTCACACAGGAGTGTGAGACACAGAACTTCAAGGTGCTCAGAGTGTAGAGGGAGTGAGACCCTTACACACAATGGCGGGAGGTCGGGCTGGTAGAAATATTCCTCGGGCCGATAAGCTTCTGCTATAACTTCCTAATCAAGGATCCCTTGGGCTCTTAAAAATGGTCACTTTCACTCCCTCAAAGACTAAATCCCCTAAAAACAAAGATTTAATATCATTAGATTGATTATGAGTATTAAAAATTGCACACAATCTGAACAAGTCCAACAATTATATTTCATTCCGATTAGAAGACATTCTTACCATAAAAATTGCTGCATGCTTTTTGCCGTTTATAGTATGATCATTAATTTGTTTTTGAATTAATTAAAAGGTCTTTCAATCACATTCTCTTCATGATTGCAAATACAATTCTGACTGGATACTTTCTAGGATAAGCCTCACATGGCATCTGCCTGAACTTATCCTATTTGCTAAGTAATCGCAACTCGGCAAGTGTCTTCTGGCAGCTTGGGCTGTTAGCCGCTCCTCCTCCACCGCAAGGACTTTAATTCCAAACACAGATTTCCACAGACTCCCACACGTGACCTCAGGAATCATCTCTCACTGGCAGACCCCCGCCACCTGCTGCTTCCTTCCACAGCCCGAATGGCCCTCTTGCCCATTCAACACAGATGAGGATACGTGACTTAACGATCAAAATGAAAACAGAGATTAGCGACAACGATTCAGTCCTTATAGCAAATCTTGCAGCAATCTTTACACTGCAGTAAAAAGGAAAAAACTGAGCTTGTCCACCTTCTAACAGAACTTTGAAAAAATGGTAATTATAATTTAATTTTAAGAAAGAATGATGTCCTGATTACAGGTATCTGTAAGTAAAACTCTGAAAACTGGTTCTTGAATGAGTAAAATAATGGGACTAACAATCTGTATATGTCAGCTGTTACCACTGTCTGCCAGAAGTTAATGCACTGCTCCACTCAGCAGCCATATGCACGTTTAATGCTATTTAAATTTATTAAGATTAAAACTGAAAACTTAGTTCCTCAGTCGCACCAGCCACATTTGAAATGCTCAGCAGCCACAAGTGGCTACTGTACCAGACAGCACAGATACTGAACACTTCCCTTATCACAGAAAGTTTTCTTTGACCGCACTGCTACAAAGGGAAGAAAATAAAATTCAAACTAAGAATTAGATTAGACAATTCGATAATCTATTAATTGATGCCACCTAGACCAGCCATCAGCTGATGATCTATAATAAAACTAACATTATACATTTTCATATAGATTGTTGCCATTCTTAAGCGCTAGAGAATGATTTTCAAATACATATTTTAAGAATTGAATTTACATAAATATATTTTAGATAATCAAAAATACACCATATTTGCCACTATCATAGAACTTACAATCTAACAGGGGAAAAACAACAAACAAGCAATCCTGTTAAAGGTAAAGATCTGTTGTTTTTGATTCCTCAATATCAGCAATATATCTAGTTACACTGGGAGCCCAATCAATGTTTTATAAGTGAATAAATGAAATAGCAAGTCAGCTAAAGCCTTGCTCCGTATGACATATTATCTTTTCAAAAGCAAATATAAATTTTAAAAATAAACAAAATCATTGCCTCTAACGGAAGTTCCAACTATATCACTGCTACAACAAAGAAATCAGGACTATTGATAATTCTAATTTTTATTTGATGGATTTTTCATCCCCAAACATGTGGGAGAGATTTTATTACAGTCTGTAATATGTCTAAACGTTGTCATTCACACTGCAGAACAGTCTTCAACTCAAATATAAAGTTCTATCTCCAGCTGAAAAGCTTAGACTTCTGATGTTACAAGCAAGCATTTCTTCTGACTGGAGGGAGCGGAGGGCGTGGGTGAAAGTCTCCAGGGAGAAGGGATGGGAGCAAAGTCTACGGACTCCTCCTCAAGAGTTGGGCGTACCTAGTCATCAGCCAATGTGAACTACCTGGAAGAACTCTGTCCTCACTCATCTCGTAGCAACGCCTGCAATCTGTCGGGAGAAGGAGCAGAGAAAGCTCAGGTGTGGTCCCCCCGTCCTTGATGAAAACCATCAGAGAAAAAGCTTCCAACTGAACCTTTAATTGACCAACAGTTTGTTCACTAAGAATCTCAATGATTACGAAGAAGACAAAGCCCTGACACATCTTAGAATTTTCTCTCAGGGGAAAGAAAAATAAGGCTTGTTTAACATGCTGTGAAGTTTTATGTATTAATATACAAGAGTCTCAACTGCTGTCATCCTTGGGGTGCATCCTATGGAACAGATTCTTTTCAATCCAAGTCAAATTGGATGGCGTGGTAAGAAGGAACTCTGCTTAGGATCTTCTGGTTTATTTATGATCTGAATAAAAATCAGGATTAGGGGGCTTCCCTGGTGGCGCAGCGGTTGAGAGTCCACCTGCCGATGCGGGGGATACGGGTTCGTGCCCCGGTCCGGGAAGATCCCACGTGCCGCGGAGCGGCTGGGCCCGTGAGCCGTGGCCGCTGAGCCTGCGCGTCCGGAGCCTGTGCTCCGCAACGGGAGAGGCCGCAACAGTGGGAGGCCCGCGTACCACAAAAAAAAAAAAAATCAGGATTAGGATTGAATAGTTTCTCAAAAACTGTCTTGTTCCAAGTAAGGTGACTACATATCCAGTGTTGCCCACTAAATTCCCAGTTTATGCCTGCAGTATGAAAGGTTTAATCTGGGGGCATCTGTGGCTTCACAGAGGAAATTTGAGCTGGTTTTGAAAACGAATGGAAGCTTTATGAAACACAGACAGAAAAGACAGTCTTGAGAAAGAAGAGACATGGACGAAACGTGGGTAGTGTGCTTGGGGTGGGTGTGAATTAGAGAAAGCACCAAAGTGGGATAATAAGAGGTTGGCTGAGGCCTAGTGGCTACTGGACATGGGTTACAGAGAGTACCAGAGGGAGAGAAAGGGTCGGTTGAGCCATCCTGGAAAAGGCCTGAGCCGCATTCTAAGACGTTAGTTATCTCCCTGAAGGCCTCAAGCAGCTCAAAGAAGCGTGTACACGTGTTTTGGAATGGAGAGCGCAAGAGCAAGAGGAAATAATGGAAACAGGCAGATCGATAAATAGTACAAAATAAATCAGGCAAGAAAAGACAAACTAGGCAGCAGACAGGAAGAAACAGCAATGACTCTTATTACCGAACATTTATAGGGCACTTATGACTACACTGACAGTAATAACAGTAGCTAATGACTGCATAATACTTATTATGTGCCAGGCACTGTGGTAAGGCACTTTACACATATTAACTCATATAAACCTCAAGCTTATTATCATCATATTCTATACATGACTAAACTAAAACAAAGTTTAAGTAACTTGCTCAAGACTGCACAGCACTGTAATTGTTAGAGGCAGGATTCACTCTATACTCTCAACCTGCAAATTATCCCATTTCTGGGTATCCAAGACTGTATGAAATATTTTATTTATTCCACATCATGTAATCTGTAAAAGTACAACCAGCTGTGATAATTATTACATTTTACAGATGAGGAAGCTGAGGCTTAGAAAGTTTAAGTAGATTAACCCAGGTTGTGAGAGTTTGAAGTCCATGTGGTTAATTACGCTACTAAACATTTCATGGCAAAATCAACAGGACTTGTTTATCAACTGATACACAGCAGTGGTTCTCAAAACGAGGTCCAGGGACTCTGACCTTTTCATAGGATCTGCAACATTAAAACTATTTTCATAATAGTGCTACGATGTTATTTGCCCTTTCACTTTCATTTTCTCACGAGATCCGACTGAGTTTTCCAGAGGCTTCATAATTTGCAATATTGCAACAGACTGAAAGAAGAATCAAACGTGAGAATCCAGCCAGCTTCTTTTAAGCTGGGTAGTAAAGAGATTTGGAAAAATGTAAAACAGTGCCATTCTTCTGACCAAATTTTTTGTTTAGAAATAGACTTATTTTTCATGAAAATATGTTTTATGTTAAGCTTAGTAGGTTTGTGTTTTTACCTTTTCATTAAAAAAAATTTTTTTTCTCCTTCCTTTTTTATTGGTTTGTATTGTTTTGAAATAAATTATCAATAATAACTATTTAAAATATATTCAGTTTTCATTTCTAATATGATAAATAGTGATAGATAGACCCGACATAAACAAAAGTTCTTTGATGTCCTTGATAATTTTTAAGAGTATAAAGACATCCAGAGACAAAAAGTTTAAGAACCACAGATACACAAGAAAAAGACAAGCAGGGATCAAAGATGACTCCCAGATTTCTAGCCTGAGGATCAGAAGATGGTATTGTTTATTGAAGACTAGGAATACAGAACAAAAACCAGGTTTAATAAGAATCTGGTAATATCAGTTGTGGCTTGTGTCTCAGCTTGGGCTCTAAGCCAAGCCTCAGACAGAGATTCTTGTTCAAGTGATTTGCTGGCAGAGAATTCTCAGGAAATAGGTACTAAGGGGAACAGGATACAGCAGGGAAAAAAGACAGGCAAGAATGTTGGTTTCATTGGGAGATCAGCTTCAGACTGAACCCATGGAAAAGCACTAATCGTGTGGCAGAGTCCATCCAGCCTTGAGGCAAGGCCAGTTTCCTACTTCCTGTGTGGGTCAGTCACTGAACGTGGGCCTCTCGGTGGGAGGGGTGGAGGAGAAGGTGAGGTGCCTGGAAGGCCCTGCCCATTTAGCTAAGGGCAATTTTCCTCTGAAAAGAACACCAGCCGGTACAGCCTGGGGAGGGCCTCTAGGACAGCGAAGGCCACCTGAAGGTACGTGTAACAAGCCAGAAAGTCAAGCTTGAAACGTGTTGTTTAACCTATATTTAGGAAATACCTGCACAGAGCTAGGTATTAAAGTTAAGTGGATCACCCTACTGAGGGACAAAGATGTATGCAACTGAGAAATACTCATCTATAATCTAATTAATTTCTTAAAATTATATAGCTCATTGACAGAAAAGTAAGTAAATAAATATATAGTTCAGTGGAGACACAGAATAATCAGGCAGAAACATTAAAAGGTGGAAAAGAAAAACTCTTCACGGGAAAATTCTGACATGACAGTAAAGCAACTGACTCTTTTGCTCATGGAGCAGTCATGAGGCAGCAGAAAGGAATCAAAACCAAAATCGCTGCACTGGAATGTCACACAAAGGAGCATGGAAGGATGTAAGAAAAATATGATGCATCGTAGAGTAGGAATGAAGTTCTTATTACAGAGAAGAGAACCAGACTTTCCAGAAAGGAACCACCAGCACTGCTCACCATTACATTCAAGTATGCCAGTCAACAAACACATTCTAAGGATGAATCAACAACACACCAGCACTCTATGATGAGGAGCCATTGACAATAGTAAAAACACCAAAGCTCATACTGATTTACCTTTTAAAACATAAAAAGCAGAACAGAGTCATGATTATCCACAGAACAACGTCACTCTCAGTCACTTGTATAATGACTAATGATTGGGAAGAAAAAGGGTGCCATCCCTGCAGGGTGCCAGGAAGTGCAAGTCACTCCTACCTGACGGCATTTAAATTACTCAGAACTGCCCTCCACTGGCATCAATCTGGCCCGTACGGACCACGGGATTTACCTCTAGAAGTAAATTCTCCATCCTCCGAATATCCAGAGACACCTGTATCTTTCTTTTAGCGCTCATTTTCTGCATTGTATTAAATGTACATCTTTGCATTCCCTGTAGCACCCAACACAGTATCTTGTGTCTTGTGTGTTCAATAAATACCCACTAGTTACTCTCTGAATTAGTTTTATAAGATAATTAAGGCACAGGTAAGATATGGATGAAATGGAGCTGTTTTTCCTATCCTATTCCTATGTTCAGCTTCAGAGAAGTTATTGTTATTGAATTAATATAACATTTTTGTTTATTTTTAAGAATAAATGTGTTTAAAGTTCTAGACTATTCTCCAGAGTGGGAAACTTTGCAAGAGCAAGAAAATACTTAAAACACAGACTAGATCTTTATGCTTTAAGAATGTGTATGACTTAGCAAAAGTTCATATTGAAAAAAAAAAAAAAAAAAAAAAAGGAAGGTGTCAGGAAGAATGCTACTGTACAAAAATGTGAAGTAAAATCCAAAGCATCAGGCTTCCCTGTTGGCACAGTGGTTGAGAGTCCGCCTGCCGACGCAGGGGACACGGGTTCGTGCCCCGGTCCGGGAGGATCCCACATGCCGCGGAGCGGCTGGGCCCGTGAGCCGTGGCCGCTGAGCCTGCGCGTCCGGAGCCTGTGCTCCGCAACGGGAGAGGCCACAGCAGAGGGAGGCCCGCGTACCACAAAAAAAAAGAGACTTTTCAGGATGAAGGGCAGCCGGGCTGGGAAGGAGCTAAGCTTTAAAATCCAAAGCATCAACATAGTACTTATTCCGTTCCTTAACACACTTGACCGTAATATCACTGTTTCATATGGAGTATAAACAAACTAAGCAAAAATGTCTGCATAATGACGGTATATTTACATTTTTTAATTCTCTGAAAGATTTGGCTACCAGTTGTCTCGTGGGAATATTAAAATATAGTTAGGGGCTTCCCTGGTGGCGCAGTGGTTGCGAGTCCGCCTGCCGATGCAGGGGACACGGGTTCGTGCCCCGGCCGGGAAGATCCCTCATGCCGCGGAGCGGCTGGGCCCGTGAGCCGTGGCCGCTGAGCCTGCGCGTCCGGAGCCTGTGCTCCGCAACGGGAGAGGCCACAACAGTGAGAGGCCCGGGTACCACAAAAAAAAAAAAAAAAAAAAAAAAAAAATTATTTATATATATATATATATATATATATATATATATATATATATATATAGTTAGGTTCTCATAGAAAACAGTAATAAAGATTTTTCAGGCTATGTAGCATCTGGATTCCAAGTGTCCCAATGCTATTATTATGGCATATCTACTCTCAGTTTAGTGACCATGAAAACAATGCTTCTTTAATTTCTGAGAATCGTTCCTGAAAAGTCGCATGTTCACATCATAAACTTTAGTCATTAACAAAAATCTTCTCTTATGTACATATTATTACAGGAGTGTATCCTAAGTTATTAGATGTCTTGAAAATCCATAGCTCTCAGTGTTCCACTGGCCTGTGATTCAGCAAGTTAAGATGGGAAAAGAAATTGATTTTTTTTTTTAGGAACAGCTGCTTCTAACACTTTGGATAAACATGAGCACTTTAAAAGATCAACAGATTTATGTATTAATTTTATACATACTGTGATAAAATACATTTCTCTTCCCCACAATTTAAGGACAAACATTCTCTATTTTCATGACACATATTACCAGTGATATACAGATGGAACCCTTACTAGCCAAGTCCCCGGTTCTCCCTGCCCCATACTAGTTATGCAATATTTTTACATTTTTGTTAAAAAATTAAGCAAAATTCCCTCTCTACTAATTAAAAAAAAGAGCGGAAAGAGAGTGCAACCATGTTCCATCTAAAAGCCAAATACCAAATACTTCTTTTGTAGAAACCATCTTAAGGTCAAAAGGTACTCAAGGTTGGGTAATAAGATGAGTGAGTACCTCACATGCTTTGGGAACCACACCACTGCGAGGGGTGAGTACATAAACTATCCAACTCGGATTTTGAAGTCTCTAACAAGTTAGCAGCTATAAATTTGTTAAATGGAAGCTTTAAGGCAAAGATTTAGTGATTGACCACTTAAATTATGGATGTCAATCCTGTACTTAAATTGCTTGAACTTAATCACAAAATATAACTCGCTGATAAAGTTTTAAAGGAACATAATCCAAAAAATGTCTGAAGGACAGCTCTTGCTACTAGTCAAACAGGAGCCCAGATTACTAGCTAATCTTTAGTTTAAAAAGAATTTCCTTTTTATCCATTAGCAAGGCTCACGGCAGCCCAGAAAAGCTTGAGTGTTTGAAACTAATGATATCATCCTAAATATTCAAAGGAGCAGATTTCAGCATTATCTCTATGCTCTTAGGGTAATAAAGCATATGCTTTTGAATATACTAAGCAATATTTTAACTCAGGCAAACATTTCTTTAGCATTAGCTGTTGGTCAAAAATTTGACTTTTATTTTTTAATAGCTTGTGATACAAATGATACAGAGGTACAAACGATGACCCTTTATTAGTTATTTAGTGCAATCATTTAAAAGTATTCTCATATGTTTACGGCAATGTTTTTCTTTTGGGGGACCAGCAGAGGGTACTTTATTTTCGTTATGTTAAGGGAATTTTCCTTACCAAATGTACTACTTCTAAAATGTCATTTTTAATGATCATAGCTAATATACAGAGCATTAACTATATATGCCAGGCACTGCTCTAGTAATTTACATATATGAACTCATTTTATCCTCTGAACAACCCAAGAAGTATTACTGCTTTTTTTTTTTTTAAACACATGAGGAAACTAAAGCACTAAGAGGTTATTTGCCCAAAGTCATACAGCTAGTTAGCCACAGAATGAGGATTCAAGCTCTGTTTTAGAGTCTGTGCCCTTAGCACTTTTCTTCCATTTATTTATCACATTAGCTTTATCTCCCGTTTTTGAATTCTTAAAAAGTAGCTAACTTGCTGCTGGCTAAATCCAAAACCAACAAAACATCCATTATTTTATTGAAATCACTTTCCAAAAACTTTGAGGAGTTTCATAATTTTCTCTGTAATTAAGAGCAGGTATCATTTATTTGTCAATCATGCCAGTGTGTCATTCAGAGAGTGTAAATTAGGCACTAGGAGAAAAGTGACAACATATTAAGCATCGTCACTTAGACATTCTAAGTGCTTAATTTATAAAAATAAGTTACTCTTCGGCAGTATTTGCCATGTGCATTTGAAAATGAATATTCAGATCATCCTGAGGGCTTTCCCTCACAACCCACAACCAACTGGCTCCCCAGTGACACTGCAGAGGGTGCAGAGGGAACAGGAAGAAGCAGTTTGAGTGGTGGCAGTCACCCCAGGTGGACAAAACCATGCATGGAAATATATGGCATAAGTAACAAATTATTTCACCAACTTACATGTACTCTATGAGACGCCTATACCATCTGCACCTTTCGAGAAAATTCTCATTGTTTGTTCAGTCTTTACATACATGGAAGACACTCGGTATACCTTTATCTTCATTGAGAAGAAATGTAAGTTCAGAAAATTTATCTCAAGGAGTAGATGATATGAGGATGGAGGCCTAAGGGAAGGAAACACTCCACGCTGAAGCAGGACCGGGACCGTGGGAAGGACAGATCCAGATGCAGCCCAACTCGTTACCAGGTGGGGAACCTTAGTGGAGGTTTTTAAACTCTATGAGCATCACTTTTCTTATCTTTAAAATGAAAGGGGTAATATTTTGAGGCTTGTAAAGATTAAATGAAAGAGTTAATTCAAAGGGCCCATCAACGCCTGGTATCCAGTGGGCGCTCAACAGTTATTATTTTAATAGCAATTAATAAATTATTAATGTCAGGGAAAATAATAAGAACTATAATAAATAATATATAAAAAAGGGAAAAGAAACGTGTTAAGGAAAGTAAATATAATCCATTCACAGAAAGAAAGTGGCACTATAAACTACTGCTTCAAGGATCAGGAAAGAACTAGATGGCCATTAAAAGCTAGAACCATAAAAGCACTGCCAGGAAGAAAGAACATTGTAAATAAGGGTTTGGAAGCCTGAGACGCTTGGGACATTTAGAGCCTCAGGCAGAATTCTCTGAGTTGAGGTCAAAGTTTAGAAAAAAAATAAAGGAAAACACAGACCACCTGCCCATCACGAGGGCCTAGGACACCAGGTGAAGGCAGGACCCTGACACTCTGGTCCGTCACAGACCAATCAACAGGTTCCATTTTGTCAAACGTAAGGGAACTACTGGTTCATTTTTTGTGTGTGTATAAACAATCATGAAATTTCAAGAAGTAATACCTAGTTAAAGAATTCATATCCATTAAAAGCTATTTTGTAATATTTCCCTTTCCAATTGTACTCCAGTAGCTACAGGATACCACTAAAATGCATTTATGATGAAAAGAGACAAAACCATGAAATAATTGTAACTTCTAAACTTGGCTCTGGTTTTTTTTTTTTTTACATCAATCAGAAAATACATCAAAGATATATGCCTGCTATATAAATGTCCAAAAAAGAGTCCATGGTTATTTGTACAGATAATACCTAAAACAACAAAAACAACAAATATTTTATATACAATAAATAATTTTCCTTAAAAACTACTTATTTTGAAAATATATAGGAAAAAAATGTCCAAATACATTCAGTATACTTTAAAAATTGAGCTTTCATTCAAAGACTGAGTCAAAAGAAATGTGAAGGCATACAGAATGAAGATACCATCCCCCAACTCCCAGAAAGAACCAGCAGTAGAAAGGGAAGGAGAAAACATCAAACATAAAAAGGAAAAATGTAGATAAATTAACAAATAAATTTATAAGATGTGATCAATAAACAGGAAAGACATTCTCTGACAAAATTATCTTCCCACAGATGCTGAGAATCTGGCTTTCACGATGTTTTAAAAAAAAGTCAGAGTCATTGAAATCCTGTAACCCTACTATCTGCTCAATCAAGCTCAAAGAGGGAGAAAATCAAGCTACAAAAACTATAGTAAGTAATTAATGTTCAAGATGGAATATTTTAATAATTTTAACCGTCACCTAACAACACTGATAATTTAAATCGTTTAAGAAAATTTTCTCTTCAATCTGCTTTCCTCAAATCTGAAGTCTTTTACAAATTTAAAAAGGAAAACGAAAAGAAAAATGTAGCTTATAGATTAAGTATTTAAATGCTGCAAAATTCAAGCAAAGTGATACTTTTAACTTTCCTCCTGTACTGTAAAACTTGAAAGCAATCTCTTTCAAAGAATTTGATATCTAAAATCAACCACTAATTTTGTCTTTCAAACCCATTTTTCTGTTTCAATTGATGTTCACTAATTTTAATGACTATGCTCTACTGTGGTGTGAATGACTGGTTTCCAGTCTTGTAAAGAATGAGACCCTATCACTGTCAATAATTTTTGAAGACTCCCCCATGTGAGATATGTATACTCTGTACGGTACTATGAGTTCTATTTAATGTTTTAAAAAATACACACATATCTCAAAAAGATTAGCATGCAAATTAGACCACATGCACTTTTCCAGAGACAGGAGCTGATCTGCCTAACTCAGTAACCCCTCAGAGGTACAAGAGCCACTGGGTGGGAACTACTAATTTAGAAGTCAGTTCGGAAAGCATATAACCCGTTCACATCTGTTTAGTGCTTCATGGTTTATGACAGGATTTACACACCAACCCTGAAAGGCAGACAGAGAAGGTGTAAGAATTCTCACTTTACAAATAAGATGGAAGTCGAGACAGACTAAAGAAATGGGTCGAGGTTACAAAGCCTTAACAATGGTGAAATACCCATTAGATAACAGGTCTTATTACTAACTCAATATTTTTAATCCATTTATTCACCTGGTCATGAAAGAGCAGTGTAATCATTTTCGTAAAATCAGACTAACAGGCTTAGCCAATAATTCCGAGAGAAAAAAACATATTTTAATTTATACCTTTTTGGACCATCTAACAACTTGGGTTACAATTCTACATAATAATCATTTGGGGGGTATTAAAACAAGAAAGAAATGGCAAAGTGAGCTAGGATATGCTAAATAGATAAGCCCACTTAGAAAAGTGTTATGAATTAGGAAGACAATAAATTTCCAAATGTTGCAAAAGGTTCAAGTTCTAATATTTGTAAACTTTCACGTTATACTTGTCATTTCTAAACTCTAATCTAATAAACCCAACTGTCCGGTGCATTTCTTAGTAATCTTAACAAGATTGGGTAGTTACTCTAAGACACAGTAACACAATTCATTAATTAATTACGAGTAAGAATTCCAATTTTAGAACAATAAACAAGGTGCTATGCAAGAGAATGTGGGAAATATTAACTCAGGGTTATTTACTAAAAGAACTAAAACCATACAGTCAAGAAACTGGAGGTGGAACATCATGTTTTAAAGCATAGTATTTTGTATTTTCAAAAACCTTTACGATACTTTTTCGGGTGGGATATTAAAATGTTTCTTTTTCTGCCCCATTCCAAAGAACCACACAAGAGCACGTTAAAACAGTGATGAAATAAAACGCTTACAGGTTTGTATCTCAGTGCATCTCTGTAGGATCCAAACAAAGCAGCCTGCGCCCTCAGGAAGGCCCTAGCCACTCCGTTCCCCGTAGCTGTAGACTGCTTCTTCAGTTTATTTTTCAGGGCCGAGACCTGCGTGACAGAGAGGAACGGTTAAATTCACACCTCAGAAATTGGTACGGCGAGGCACGAGCCCAATGGGCAGGCAGACCGCAGCGCGTGCGGGTCAGCCCAAGCCTCATCCTCCTCCCGACAGCTTATCTTCTAAGTGCAGGGAGCGCCTGCTGGTCTGTTAATTGAAAGGAAAGCAGGGGCCCACAGTAATGTGCTAATGCAAATTGGTTTGTGCTCTCTTTTTTTCCCAAGGCCTCTTGACATAAATAAGCTTTAATTATTTTACAGTAAACTGCTTGTGAGCCACTTTTCTGCAGATTTTTAGCAATTACAACATGTGTCTACTTGTTTGGAGATGAAGCCGGTTGGGTAGCGTCGGACTGCTTGCTAGTTAATTTTATTTTTGGAAGCTTCGTTTGTATATGTAAATAATTTTCCAGTCATTTGTCTAATAGTTTTCACCATCATTAGATAAAAAGAGGGGAGGGAAGTTAAGGTTACTGGGAACCTACCACAAGTGGGGAATTGTGTTGTGCTCCTTAGACACTGTCCCATCTGACCTTCAGAGTCTTCTAGGAAAGGTACTCACGTTACCATTTATGAAGAAACAGGGGCTCAAACATGTGAATCGACTTGCCCTCAATATCTGGCTACTAAGTGGCAATACAGATTTCAACCCAGTTCTGTCCAGTTTTCTCCACCACCACATGCAGGATTCGAGGTCAACGTTACTGCCTTATGAACCAGTAATCACGTTAATAATGTTTTAAAATCAAAGAAAAATGTATTATCTAGGAATTTGTGAAATTTTAAAAGGCACCTACATTTGTTATAATTTTTCATACAGTTGCATCCTCTAATTTCAGGTTGTGTGTATTTTAGAGAATGCATGCTATTTATAAACAGCCCTTACTCAGATGAGTATTTTCTAAGAGTAATCAGCCTCCTCCTGCGCACTCTTAGTTCGTAAAGGCAGGTGATGTGATCTGTTCCCATGCATCCGATTCACTTGACCAATTCCTTTCCCAGAGAATAAAAACTACACTCTGTACGCTTAAAAAATACCATTGACGCTCACATACATTACTTGTCAATGCTCTACATGGGAACGTGAAGTCACGTAGAAATTCTGTTTTCTTAAGAAAAAACTGATGGGACAAATCCTGGTTGGATTGTTCCCGTATCAGAGCATGTTCTTACCCTTACGATACTACCAGATAACAAAACAATGTCACTCCTCCTTTACATATATATGCAAGGAGGAAGAATATTTTTATTTCTTTATACAAGCAGCCCTGACTACTCTTGTGGATGATGATTGTAACTGAAGTGTCAACCTAATTAACAACTAAACTTTGAATAATGCTAATGAGAAAGGAACACAGCATCAGAGGAAGGACCAGCTCTACAGGTGATAAACCTTCACAGTAGTGACATTTTCCAGTGTAAAGTCACAGTTACTGTGATCTGATCAAAGACAGAGACCCCCGTTGGGTCCAATTATAACCACAGTTTTGAAAAAATTATTGAGTTATGATGTTCATAATCTATGCAGAAAGGCCTTTGCAGTATAGGTCTTTCCCCATAGCTGTGATCTTTTCCATTTATATCCAAGCTCCACAGATTCAGATAAAAGTTTAGAGCCTAATTCATTTAGCCCACAAAGTGCATAAATTAGGATTCATTTAAGAAGAAGTTTTTATTATTAAAATCTAACCTCAATTAATGCATATTTTTAGGTAACCCACATAGTCAAAAATAAATACAGCTGAAGGACGCAAAAACAAACCTCTGACTTAACGTCCTTTATTCTGAAGTCTGTAAGAATGTTACTTTTTAGGTTTCAAATGCCTTTAAAAAAAACCAGTGGGGATGAAAATCAATACATGTATTTCATTATTGCCCCCTAAAAAGGCTTATGATGGAAAGAATAAGATTCTAGTCTTCCAAAGTATTATAAAAAGAAAGTGATTGGGTTATTTTTAATTTTACTTTAGAAAACAAAAAACATTTTTAAATGTCATGCCTTGTATCTCTGTAAAAGAAAATTCCTCAAGATGTATCTTTCTATAAAATCTGGAAGTGACAATTCAGTTTTCCACAAATGAAGAATCCTTAGGACAATCATGACACATGTGCTCCCAGAGACTGGAGGCAAGTCAAACCATCCCTCACCCTTTATTACCCCAAGCCCTTGACTGCTTAATCGCTGCCTAAGTTACCCGGGGTATTCACCACGCTGCCTCAGGTCATTCCTAACCAAATCATAACGAGGTAGCCTTCACTCCCAAAGTTAGTCAGTGACAGCTCCTGAACTTCCTCAAGAGCTCCATAGAAAATAGGGAAGAACACCTGTTCCAGAACTGTCCGAACCAGCGGCCACTAGACGCACAAGCACTTGAAATGTGACTAGCCCAAATCAGGAGTTGCTATTAGTGTAAAAAAAAAATACACTGGATTTTGAAAACTTAAAAGGAGCAAAATACCTCATTAATAATTTTATTGATTACATGATGAAACAGTATTGTGAATATACTGGGTTAAATAAAATACATTATTAAAATTAATTTCACCTATTCCTTTTTACTCTTTAACATGATTACCAGAAACATTTTAATTGCTTATGTGGCTCATATTATATTTCTATTGGACCGTGCTATTCTATATGAGCATACTATATAATTTCATACAGACATGTGAGACTAGCAAGAAATAGGGTTAAGTTTTTCCTTTGCCTATTTCTACATTATTTCAACCTTTACAAACAGCATATAAGGAGTTCTTCCTTGACCTACTCTAGGTGGGCTTCGACTGCCAGTAGGTCTGAGGTGGTTCCTGTTTTTCAGAGACCAGAAGGGCAGCTGAGTTAAGAGTTTCTGTGTGCACCAATGAGCGCTCAAAAACAGCCTGTAAAAACGAAAGCGTTTTTTTAATAGTCAGCTTCAGCTATTAGGATATTACTCTAACATAAAATAATTGTGTCAGCCTTGCTATTTTCCTGTCCTTTAGACCACTGGAGTAAATTATCACCAGTTACCACTACGCTTTGCAGAGCTAAATAGCTTTTAGCAGATTTTATCTATAAATAAGGTGATATATCTTCTGCACTTATTTAAAATACTTGGTCTGGGAAATAGTATTTTCTGCTTTAATTTCCAAACTTCTAAGTTGTTATGAAATAAATGTACATCTTTCCATGAGATCCTAAAGTTTATACTCACATATAACTGAATTCAGAAAAGCATTTGGAACCTTGGTCACATGGCTATTATCACAAAATCCTATCATGTGATCTTGCAAAAGTATCAATTGTTTTCTCTTTTTATTCTTAACAAAGTAAGCTTCAATCTCCGATGGCTAAAGATGACTTGAAAACTGACATTTTATTTTATTATGACATTTTTTAGTCTGTACATAAATTATTTTTGAAGTCTAATTAGGTATCCTACTAGACCTCCGCTGCAAAAAAAAAAAAAAGTTAAACAGTGAAAAAAACTTCAGAACAAACGTCATTTCACTGCTCTTATCAAATGTTCAAATTCCTTTCATACAACGAGAATCCAAGCTTCTAAAGCAGCCATCACAGGAGGAATTATAACCTGGGTTTGAGCACAGTGGGAGTTCACTGCAACATGAATAATATTACCACCAATTCTCCACTTTTACCCTCTTAGCACTAAGTGACCATGAATAAAAGGAGGGAATGACATGAGTAAACACAGCAAACAGGTATAAATAGAAGAGTGCAAGCCACGTGCACATGGGCTGAGTAACGAAGCAATTATGCCAACCGGGGGTTAGGAAGGGAGGTGACATAAAGGAGCTGAGTTTTTCAGAGAAGTGACAGAAATTTTCTCTTGACTTTTAGATGTGTCTTCTCAGGAAAAATAAATCAATCACTGCAACCCATAAATTTTAATTTTACTTTTTAGGATCACAAAGAGAAACATCAGGGTAAAGAACAGAAGGTAAAAATAAATGTTCAGGAATGACATCTGTATAACCTATATGACCTGAAACAACTCCGAGATGTCTTTAAGTATCCTTTTTCCTAACTAAGCTGCGCTCTAGAAACTACGTACATTCAGAAAAGTTAATGCTTCAAATAATTATTTGCTTGAGAAAAAAGTTACAAGGTTAAAGTCTTTTATTCTTCCATGAAACATGTTATGGTCACTGTATGAATCAGATATTAAATCCCTACACTTCTTTGATCCTTCTAATGTTCAGTTTTTTAAGCAATAAAATTAACCATTCCTTCTTAATATAATTTTCTAACATGCTTCTATCTAAGGATTAAAACAGTAACCTTTGACATTTACTAAATGAAAAACATATGATACACTCCCAGAGGGTATCATGACATTGTTTTTCCGAATGCTTAAATTACCTTTCAAAGCCTAACTACGGCGTCATCTATAACTGTTCTCCCTTCAGAGGCATCTTAAAATGATCACAACCAAAACTGCTCTTACCCCACCTCGAGGACAGTGTCAGTGTCACTTCCGTGCACCCAGGTGCCTGGCAGGTCCTCTCAACGCTGCACCCTTTCTCATCTTCCATAAGCAGTGATCACTGAGCCCCAGCTGTTCGACCTCTGATATAGATTGCAAATCTGTCCGCTTTTCTCCAAATCCCTGACACTATCAAGCTCAAGCGACTACCACCTCTCACCTAGACCACTGCAAATGGTCTCTGAACTGCTCTTCCTGCTTCATTTCTGCTTCGTTATACCCAGTGATCTTCAGGACCTAGAACCCAAGATGATATTTTTAGAAGTCAAAGTGGATCTCACTATTATTCCTCTGCTACAAATCTCCAGTGAATTCCCAGTAAAGTCTGGAGGTCCTGAACAAGAAGCACAGACCTTCCACTCATTTTAAGATGCCTCTGAAGGGACAGTAGTTGTAGATGACGCTCTCACTCCTACCTGTCTCAACCACCTCATGTGCGTAACCTCCCTTTTGTTCCCCTAAGCGCAGCTATACAGGACTTCCTTCCACTCCCTGAATCTGCCAACAGCAGAGCCTGTGTATATGCTATTCCTCCTCCTCCTCCGACCTTACTCATACTCATTGTTCAGGCCAGTTCTGCACTCAGGTGTTTTGACATGTTGAGCTGAACCTCAAAAGGCAGATCTCAGTTTGTAGGCGGGTAAGAGTGGCCTCTCAGCTTGGCTACCATTATTTTCATTTGGGCTCGCTTATGGCAGACACAGCTGTCAGCCTACCAACGGCCACTCTCCCTCTCTTGGGTAATAGGAATCTTAAGTTTTGACTGGTGCCTGGTTAACCCAGCTGGGTGAACTCAGCTATTTCCCAGGATCACCATGACCTGGTGTGGCCCTGTGGTTGGGTTCAGCTAATAATGGAATGTGAGTTCCAGGACCACAGCTTCTACGGCTTCCTGTCCACTCCGCTCCCAGCACAATACAGGCATACAGTAGGTGCTCAATCAGTATCTGTTGAACGAATGAACAAATTAACCTGTCCAAGGCATGCTGCTACACTAACTTCTCTAGTTAACTGGATCAGAATATCTGTGATGGTGCCTGGGAACAAAATTCATTGCGAAGTCCACCCAGTCATCATATCAGCAAGATTTGGAAACCACTATGACGACAGTGCTCGCAACATTGTGCACACAAAAAGTCTCTCAAATATGGAGAAGAACTTAAAAAACAAAGAACAAATTTTTCAATTATTTTAAAGCCAAAACATATATATATACATACATACACACATACTGGCCATAAGAAGACAGAGCAGCACATTATTAAGATGATACTGGAGGAAAAAAGACATCAGGAGAGGGGCTTCCCTGGTGGCGTAGTGGTTAAGAATCCGCCTGCCAATGCAGGGGACATGGGTTCGAGCCCTGGTCCGGGAAGATCCCACATGCCGCGGAGCAACTAAGCCCGTGCGCCACAACTACCGAGCCTGTGCTCTAGAGCCCGTGCTCCGCAACAGGAGAGGCCACCACAATGAGAAGGTCGCGCACTGCAATGAAGAGCAGCCCCCGCTCGCCGCAACTAGAGAAAGCCCGCTCGCCGCAACTAGAGAAAGCCCACGCGCAGCAACGAAGACCCAATGCAGCCAAAAAGAAATTAAAAAAAAAAAAAAAGACATTCGGAGAAAAGCTAGCTAAGTTAGATGGAAATGAAAGGCCAGGAGAAAGCCAAGGAAATTCATGAGCACTGAAAATCACTAGAAGTAGCAAACTCTAAATCAACTTTAAAAAGGCAAACATACAGAGACATGCAGGGAGGAACCGCGCAGGGCTGGGTCCTGCAGAGGGAGGCACAGATTCTCTCACGCAGCCGAGAGAAAAACAACAAAGGCCTTTTAAATGTTGAAGCCCAATTAATTAAGATTTTGAGTTTTTTATTTTTGTTTTGTTATGCTTTGGTATTTAAAGTTTATATTAAAAACTACACACCAAGAAAACAGTAGGAAAAAATAGCAGGATCTGTTCATAGTTTACTTACAAACAAAAAACCTTTTCGTAAACAATCTCATCTCTGAAAGTAACTATTTAGACGAAGGGTGAATCCCAGTGACAGCCAAAGTCGGGTGCAGGAGCGCGGCGACCGCCGTCACAACCTGCTCTCCTTCTCCAGGGACAGGAAACACACGGTTGCACGCAGAGCCACAAAGATAGATACAGAACCGGCTTCCAGGTTCCTCCCTTTCATTACTATGAAAGTCAGATGAAAATACCCTTATAAACACTACTCTCAGGGGCAAACTGAAAACAGGATTTGTCTCCTGGAGACTATTAAACAAAAAAATGTCCTCTCAATTACTCCAGAACCGGAGTGAAATTGTAACATAGTTGTAACCTGGACACTCTACCAGTTTGCTGGGGGACTTCATTCACTGCGGAACGTTCGAGATAAGGATTACAGCATGGCTCTGGCAAACCTGGAACTAATATAATATTCTCTGGGGCCTTTTTTATTTCTCTTTATAACATATATTATGACAATTTAACATATTAAACCTTCATGTTAGATTAGAGGAAATATCCAATGAATTAAATATATTTGTTGACTGATTTGTATGGTTGTAAGAGTTAAATTTGTTTACATACTTTAATTTTTTAAGCTGATTTTTTAAATTCTCTGAAAAAGCCAATTCTTTTCCAAACTTATTCCCAAACTAATTAACTCACTTGAATACAGATATATAAAAATTTTAATTTGAAGTCAGAGTTGGGTTTTTTTTCTCTAGTTCTTTAGGCTTGTAATGATTTTTAGTTATTAATCGGAGCAACTTGTGTCTTTCCTTTTCATGCAATGGTAAAACCATTAACCTAGTCCTTGGTGTGATACTTGAAAGCCTCAGTATAAGATGCACAGTATTTTAAATGACTCTATTTTATAATAAGGTCTTTTCAATGTTTTAATAATTAAATATGCTTTACACTAAATGTTGCTGTCCTATAACATACTGTGACCTCCCGTGAACGGTACAATAACTCTTCAGCATACATACTGCATTTTCTACACAGGCTCATAATAGAAAATAGAAAATCGTTTTCCAATAGCATTACATATAGCATGAAAATGAGTTTTTAAAACAGTGTTGACAATCCTAATTTAAATCAAATAGGCCATAATGATATTTCATAATGATATTTCTTTAACAAGATGAGAATGGAGAGTAAGCTTCTATATCAAATTTTAAGAGTTCCTCATTGCACTGTGTATCACGTTTATATGGCAGAGACCATGCTCTAGTGCTTGGGGCATAAATCTGAGGATCAACTTCTATGAACTAAAGCTCTAGACATACCATTAACAGCATACTTTCTGTGGCTTTATCCTCTTATCTAACATAGGGGTATAAGTATATTGACCTGTCTCAGAGTATATTATTTTTTTACAGTCTAATAAGTTAAAATTATTTAAACACAGTTAAGCAATACAGGTCAAAATTTGTTTTCCTAGTAATGAATATTCTAATGCATGTTACTTTTTCAGACGTCAATTCGAACCTGCTTTCTTCTGTAAGAGTTAGTTTATAATTGTTTTAACTTAATAGTCACACAAAGACAGATTTCCTGTATCTCATTATAACTCTACTTAGCTTAATTTTCCCACAAGTGAGGCATCCTATTTATTTTTGAAATAGTAACAATTTCCAAATTACTTTTTAAAATGTTAATGATGATAAAAATTTAAATGAGCACTAATACCTTAGAAATACAACATTTTAAATTATTATGTAATTGAAACTAAATTTGCAATGTATATATTTGCAATGGAGCGGGTCTCAATAATGCATTTTCTTAAATTAAAATGAACCCATTTGAGATTTCAAATGTTATATTTAATACGACTGGCTCTTTCTGCCCCCACGTAAAAACATACCACAATAACACTAACTGCAATCGATACTGTTACATAGCCCTAAAATTTACTTTTTTATTTCAAAACACTCAAACTACATATGTTTGAAGGTACCTATATTTGGCATAGCCACTAAAAAAAAATAAAAATCGCAATGTATTCGTAGACAAAAACTACAAAAGTATATTTTAATGCTTTTATAAGTTATTCCATGTAAGAATCAATATCGTTAAAATCAATCCCAATAAAATTTGTTTTTCTTTTAATGATCCAGATCTAAAGTGAAATGATGAAATCGAAAAACAACTGTTCTTGTCAGAAGACAGGAAGAGAGTTTTTTCCCCTTCCCTTAAGGAAAACAAAGGATTCCTGAAAGCTCTGGCCTGATTTATTTTTCCAATTTTAAATACCTTAAGAGTAGCGGAACTGCTACTGGCATGGTAGTATTTCTAACAGTCAATAAATCTAAAATATTATGTGTGAATATTGGAATGAAGCCATTAAGAAGATTACAGCATGCAACACAGCAGAGGGTCCACAGGAAAAAAGAACTAGTAATTCAGGACAACTGTGACCACTGACCTTGGAACAGCCAAGACCACTGGTCAAGCTGACACGATAATAAAGTGCACATGCACAGAAAGTCATCTAGCCTGTAAGCATAATTTTAATGTTGTGGTGAATGATTTTCAAATGCCTCCATTTAAATATCAGTTAATTTATTAAATTAGCAAACAATACCAACTAATATTTTTCAGGCTTCAAGGATATTTTATTAATTCAAGTCACAAAAAAATTCAGTATGATCATTTGTGATTTTTAACACGTCTCGTTTAAAACATTCACAATTATAGCAAGTATGATGTGATACTTTATCGTATTTCCTACTATAAGAGATAGCTTTGGAAAACTGATGAAAAATCTAAATTTATTAGAGCTGGGTTAAACAAACAATAACCTGAAACATTTTTAGAAAATGACTCTAACTTTAAAACATCTCATACTTACAGTAGAGAGTCCTAGCTCCACCTCAGGACTATTTCAGTTTATTCATTCTTCAAATTGGTCTATGTCTGTGCTCCTTAATTCCGAGCGTATATTTAGTTATATCTACATTACCTTGCAGAGTTCCTTTTTATGAGTTTTTTTTTTTTTTAATATTTCAGTTATGTTCAGTTAACTGTTGCTTATAAATAAACAATGAGATAGTCCCTCCTGTCATTTTATATATTTAGGCTTTTACATTTCATGAATATTGTTTAACTTCTTCACATATTTAAATAAATGTTTCAGTATCAAACTAATTCTACTAGGAAAGTAGAGCTTCCCAATTTAAAAAGAATCACTCGTCCAAAAATTACTACTAAAGATTGTTTTTCTCAAAGAAATAATCTGCTAACACTGGAGCTGACTATAAAAATTGTAATATAACACAAAAAAGCTGATTTCTTTTTCTTTCTCTTTCTTATCCTTCCTCATTTTTAAAAAAATAAACAATCCTTTCTTCTCAGGGAATTAATAGTAGGAACTACACGCACATAAGGAAAACATTCTTAAAAGTTGGAACTTTATTTTCATAATTATGTCCCTATCCAGTGAAGAATACTTTGATGGATTTCTAAATGAACAACTCTAATCCTTTCTAGCAGCTTCTGCAAAATCTTTATAATGAGGCAATCGAGTTATAATGAGCTAAAGAGATAATATAATTCTTCACTGGCCTGGGTTTGGATTTGTTCATACATAGCACAAATTCTACTACAGTCAGATAAAGTAGTTCGATTTAATTTGCTTCAAGGTCAGCAAATATTTTACGTTATTTATGGGCATAAATAATCTGATTTGGACTTTAAAGTCACATTTTCCCTATCACTAGCCATAAAAGCAATCAAGGCTAGTATTACTGTATTTTCTGAGTTTGAGATTTTTTTTTATTCTTTTTTTTTTTTCAAGCTCCCTAATAGTGATTTCAAAGTACTTGCAGTATTACAGAAAAAAAATATATTTTAAAGGTTTTTTATTCCCAAATTTTAATATAGCTGAATAAACAATGGATTTTTTTTAAAAGTGGAGTTATTTTAACTTAGAACTATGTTAAAAAGATATTTTAAAATAGCCATTAGAATATATACAGAAACAGTACAATCTGCATTTTTACCCTGTTCTAAGGAATACGAAGGCCAGAAAATTTACTTTGGAGACTATTTAACACAAAATACAGAATATATCCTATTATAAGCTGCAGACCCACACATGCGCACACACACAGACCTCTGCAAGATCAAAGCCCAGAAGAGAGCTGGCACTTAATTTATCAGCCTTTACAGACAAAAGACAGTTTTCGTCATTTCAAAAGGATCAGATGTCTTTTATGACAAACTGGGTTTGCAGTTTAATTTACAAATAGAATTCTAAGTAAGCAGTCTTTGCTCTGCCAGAGCAAATGACAAACAGTGTAGGTTTTCATTCTTGCAGCCCTCAGCAGGATAGAAAGGATTAAAATAAAACTGAAATAATTTAGAGAAAACAAATAAATGTTTCAGAAAGTTGAGGGAGATCAAAGCCAGAATTTTCTGACCCCAACTGTACAAGCATTTCTTATTATATTGACCAGTGCCATCAGATCATTAATTAAAAGGAAAAGCGCTGGCAGGTGGCAGGGAAGCAAAAGCCGATAATTGGCCCCCTTCTTCTTCTTGCCTTCAAAAACTCTCTCATTCTTTTGCAAGACATGCCACTAGGCAGACAGAAATGCCTACTTTGTAATATAATGATTAAGATGAGATGAAGAGACTTATGTTTAAAGAAACTCTGCCTAATGAATGCATCTAGGTTTTTTAATTACGATCCTACTTTTACAATAAGGAATATGATATTGCATCTGACATCTCCTCAACTGCCAAAAGGTAAAAATACGAAAGACAGACTCTGCATTGACTCCTCTCACACCACATGCTCATATTCAGCCCTTTTTATTTCAGACAGAAAAATGGGAAAGTAACTCTTGGTGATTCAAGGGTCCAGGAGAAAACATATATACGTTTGTTCACCACAAAATATCCTCCAGACTTACCACGTCACTCGGTAGACTGCTCAAGTCATTAAATGGTGATTCTAAAGTGTTTGTGTCAACATTTAACATAACCACATCCTCCAATGATTTATTTTTCACTCTCTGTTTAAAAAACACAATTATAAACAAACATCTTAGTATATTTTCCTTCCAAAGCTATAATGAGCTTAGATATGTAGAGAAAATTATCTTAATGCATTATCCTTAGGAAATGAAAAAAGGAAAATTCTACATCATAAAAGAATATAAACAATTTTGCCTTATGAGAAAGTCTGCCTAAACCATTCAAAAAGAAAGAGTAAAAATGCTTAAAATAGCATGTTTACTCATCTAAGTATATTAATAGTTTGGAGACACTGAATGTAATTTAACTACCAAAGAGATACCACAACAAATACAAAATAGGCATGGCTATATTAAACTGTAAAAATGTACATCCTTTAAATTTTACCAATTGAATTTCAATCCTATGATACAGGAAAGTGTGGCCAGTTCTATAGCTATTTTTAGCATAAATCATACTGCGGGGTTAACACAAAACAATAAATATGACTACTAAAGTAGTAAAGTAAGTTTTAAATTAATAAATATTTTCTCTATATCTCCATATAAATTTGGTATAAGTTGATGATGACAAGTGAAATTGAGTAAGAAAAAATGACAGAGAGCAGTAATATGGAATTTATTGTTAGTAATGTTTATCCCATGAATTTAATATAAAGGATCAAATTTAATAGCCTATCAGATTAACTATCTGACTTGTCATATTTGTTTGAAAGCCTCGTCAAATGGTCAAATTATCTCAATATATGCACAAATGATAGTAAATTAGAATTCATTAAATTTTTATCCTTAAAGAATTTATAGCTTATTTTTCTTATGTAAATATGTCTACTTAAACAAATCATATAATTCTATTAGTCTTATCTAGATGATAGCAAATAATATTATTTCCTAATGAAAATAAGTAAGGTGTGCATTAATGAAATATATCCATCAACCCAGAATTCCCTAACTGCTTAGGTCAGCTAGCAATTGGTCAATTAATTTCAGTGCAGTAGTTTTAAAAGTGACATTCTAGAATAATAGCCATTTTTTCAGATTATTTAAATAGCTTAATATTAAATTGGCCAAGCCAATTTTTTAAGTTAGCCAAGACTGGAATTTCTGTGATCCACTTAGAATTTCAAAACTCTGCGTATCAGGTAGAATGTTAAATTTGTTAGGAAAATGGTAGTCTAGAGTAGGGAATTTTTATGTGTTCGGATAGCCACAGTGTCTATGTGGAATATGCATTCTCAAGGGGGCACGTGATTCTAAAACTCTATCCTGTAAAAGACATTATAATTACTCTAAAGTAAGACTCAGAAAATGGCCATTTCTAAGAAAGTAACTTATAACAGTGATACTATTGTCAAAACATTTATAAATAAACTCATTTCCTTTCCATATATAAAAAAGGTTTACATATATAATTATGTGCTTATCTACAAATCAACTATAGCATAACTACAAAAATAACCTATGAGCAAAAACTATATTTATATTAATGGCATTTGTATGCAAAAAGTATATCATCATTTTGATTTCCATCTTCAATTCTAAGTTGCTCTTTTAACAGAAAATGTAAAGATAATCCAGAAACCTGATGTGTTTTTCAGGGAATGAAATGAGTTCATCTAAATAGCATAGAGCAGGGCTTCCCTGGTGGCGCAGTGGTTGAGAATCCGCCTGCCGATGCAGGGGACACGGGTTCGTGCCCCGGTCCGGGAAGATCCCACGTGCCGCGGAGCGGCTGGGCCCGTGAGCCGTGGCCGCTGAGCCTGCGCGTCCGGAGCCTGTGCTCCGCAACGGGAGAGGCCACGGCAGTGAGAGGCCCCGCGTACAGCAAAAATAAATAAATAAATAAATAGCATAGAGTAATGGTTATGTGACCCCAAAATGTCTGTAATGACGCTAACACTAAACTCTGAATAGCTGAGTCACTTCGCTGTGCACCTGAAACTATCACAACTTTGTCAATCGGTTATACGCCAATATAAAATTAAAAGTTTAAAAAAAAAATCTCTGAATAAAGGAAATTAGCATTAGTATGAAATGTATACCTTTTTCAAAGTTTCTCTTACTTTTAAGAAGTCTGATAATAGCTGAATATTAAAATTTGTTAACAGGAACACTCATTAAGAATGGAAAATGTATTCATTTCAATTAATCAACAGACTGGGCCTCCCTAAAACAAGAACAATTCTACATAAGCAAAAAAGGGGGGAGAACATAGCATGTAATTTAAATCTTTTTTAAAAAATTCTTATTAATGTATTTTCTCTGTTATTTCCCTCCAAATCAGGCTTTAGCCATTTTTTTCTAAACAGGAGTGGAAAGTCATATGGCATATAAAACGGCACCACTTTCTCTGTCCCATATTTTTACCTCTCATAAAATTCATCAAAACTTGTTTGGATGGGTAAAGAGTAAGAAAATGTGAAAAAACAGGGTGCTTTTTCTTCAAAAATAAGAAAATAATAGTAGGACACAGACAAAGTCTTGTTGAGAACAACAGCAGCTGCTGAGCCGGCGAGGCTCCTGGCGTCCTCCACACGCATCCTCCTTCCAGGTGATGCTAGCACACCTGCAACACGTGCGCACGGAGCGAGGAAGGGAAAGGGTGGAAGCAGCCACACGATACTGTGAAACTGGGTCAACACTTTACCTAGACTCCTTTGTGTATTAAAACAAATACTATAACTCTCACATTTATAGCCTGCACTGATTTATTCCCAATCACTTACAGGCCTTCGTTTGCTTTGACTTCATCCCTAAAGTCTAGTTTTCAGGGAGAACAAAATGCCCTTGCCCTTAATTTCAGAAGCAAATTTACATTTTAAAAAGAGATTTCTAGTCATCTTTTACTTATGATCACATAAAAATAATTTTTTAAAAAGATTTAGAAAAACATTAATTTCATGTCTTTGAACAATTAATTATGTTTAAAAGTCTTTGTAAAACTGATAAAAAGTGTTGAAACTGTCTTGACTGAGAGAGAAGAGAATATTTGGATTCTTCCTCCACAAAAAATTAGTTGTATTTGCAGCCAAACAAATGTGAAAAATTATGCAGTTCTGTCTCATATATAAAATATGTAAATATATATTTATGTTTTAATTATAATACCATTTATATAAAATAAAAAAACACAAAAGATCAGAATTTTAGTGAAAAAAATCTGTGTAATAATGTCATCATAAAAATGGAAACGTAGGATCTGTATCACCTGGTAAAAGATTAAGACGAAAGTTACTAAATGGTACCCAACTGGTTTAAAGACATTCTTAAAGTTCCTATTATAGTTTCTCATTCACTATTAAACCAAACAAAATTGACTATTAAGACAGTTTGATAAGTCCAGAGTATAAAAGGTACAGAGATTTCAGCCGATCTAATCATGGCTTTACACAGTCTCATTTAATAACAGCCAATTTAAAGTTAGAAAGGACTGCTTCTCCAAGACAATACTCTAAGGAGTAAAAAATTCTTAAATTTGCTCCTTTAAAAAAGGACTGATTTTCCCTACAGGCGTACAGTAAACATGTGATAAACTGAATTGAATATTTAAAGCATGTACTCCTTTCCACAATATTTTGGAAAAGCTGAATCATTTGTTGTAAAAGTTGGTCTAGAATCATTATGTAAAACTAATAATAACAACATCAACAGGTACAATCAACCACTTGAAATATTTTTCATCTGTATAAATAAATGTATTATAAAAACTACGTATTCTATTAGGTACATTACATAAGAAGAGATACGGGCACTAACATCAAAATCAAATTTGATGACATTTTTTGAAACCATACCAACCAACCATGGTTAGATTTTGCAAAAAGTCAAACTACTGATGAATAAAATGCCAGTCATATATTCCACACTCTAATAACAGATTAAATACCTATTTATTCATGTTTTATCTTATACAATTTGTCCTTTCACTGCAAGTACCTTGGGCTGTAAGAAGTTGTTTTCTAAAAATTGACAAAATATAGAGTCATAATGTTATCCAACACAGACTTCAAAATTAAAAAGGAATTAAACCTACTAAAAATTCATTAAAATGTATTCTTTATTAATGGTTAAAGCACGACTCTCTCCACAAAGGATGCTCAGGAATTTTAAAATAATCACCAGGCTCTTCCTTGATCAGCAAAGTGAGGACTGATGGTATATACAATGACAAGAACTAATCAGAAAACCAAATCTAACTCATTAAAGTTGCTTATTAGAAATTGGGTTAAAGTACAATATGAACAACCAGCAAGAAAAGAAATATATTTGAACAAATCAGCCGGCATAATGATGCCACGCAACTGACCCAAGTCTTTTGTTTACTTTTTTTTTTTTTTTTTTTTTTGTGGTATGCGGGCCTCCCTCTGTTGCGGCCTCTCCCGTTGCGGAGCACAGGCTCCGGACGCGCAGGCTCAGCGGCCATGGCTCACGGGCCCAGCCGCTCCGCGGCACGTGGGATCCTCCCAGACCGGGGCGCGAACCCGGTTCCCCTGCATCGGCAGGCGGACGCGCAACCACTGCGCCACCAGGGAAGCCCTTGTTTACTTTTTTCGAAATCTTATAAGAAGTCCTCTCTGGAAATATCACTGATTTCAAGTTCAAGGTGTTTAAAGCTCAAGGTTTTTCACTACAGTGATAACAAGTGACAAAAGTCATTTTCGAATGACAGTGCAAAAAAAAAAAAACAAAACAAAAAAACCCCCACATTTTAAGTCCCAACAGGACTGAAATTAAAGTCTTACAAAGCTATAATCTAATTTAAAAGTTCATGATTAGTGTATTAAAACACATTTTGAAAAACACTGATACACTGAATTATAGTGAAGTTTGCAAAATAAAAACACTTTCCCTTTATGACTCATAATTACATAAATTCTCACTTTCAAAATACAGAAATATTTCTTCTGAAAGAGAAATGGATATAAAAGATCTCAAGTTCCATAAAGAAAGTGGTTCATCAAAGACTAAGGTTTTTAGTATTTAAAACTTACCATATGACTTCAACCAAATAGAACCTACTTTCCATGGGTCTCATACCACTGAAGACGGTCATTTTGCATACTAATTAAAATAAAATTATTTTAACACTACCTTTTTGAAAATGATCATGTAAGTACACTCTAAATATGCAACTAGTCACTTCTTTGTACTATTCAGTTGATATGCTTTCAAAACACAACTGTTTTAAATTAATTCATAAAAATAATAGTTATCACCGTCTCATGTCTGAAAGATACTCACCTCTATGAGGCTGGAGTGTATTCCGATCAGGTATGGCATTGGGGCGCTAAATTGAAAATATATATGTATGTGTTCATATAGTTCATTAAAACTGAAACAATAATATCAGTAATTCAGAATGCTTTAAAACACAAATGTATTAAATGTATAGTTCTAACATAGTACATCACAGATATTTAAAATTATTCAGTATAGGAAACTCAAATATAATCTTAGAGGCCACTAATATATTCAAATTAAGGTTGATTTATAGAAAACCACAAAATCATTTATAATTAAAAGTTGTAATGTTTAAAAAACAAGAATATTAGGGTCTAGGCCGTAGTCTGAGATGAATCTTTTCTGTATACTTCCCATCAAATATATCCTAAATAATCATCAAATTTATTCACATTTCTTTGTACATTTTTTTATTCAGTTAGATTCTTGTATGATTTTCTTAATATATATTCATTGTTTCACACCTACTATTTAGTCACCCAAATTTCTGAGTCAGTCACAATATATTTACTGAGACCTACTATGTGCCAGGCACGCTTTGGGAACTAGAGGTGCAAAGATTACTAATTTCCTCCCCCACTGTTACCATTCTATTTCTGTGCTATCTTTCCACTCATGTATCTTGCCTATTATTTAAAACCTCTGTACATTCTTATTTATCCCACTTTTAATTGTAGCAATAATATAATTTTAATAAATTTTAAAATATTCAGGTAAGTTTAAGAATGCTATGGATTAATTCAACCCAATATGTGGAGCATACTCAGGTGCCGGTGCCTGGCACAGGGGTTAGGGCACAATAATAAACAATACAGACAGAATATACTCCCTTCTGGAGCTTATACTCTGGCAGAGAATACAGACATTATATAATTTTTGTAATATACAAAATCAGACTTACTAGCAATTTCAAAAATACTTCTCATGAAATATAGGGCGGAAATTATTCAACTTGACATTTCAAAATTAAAATATTATTTAACAAGAAAACATGAAAATGAACAATGTCTACAAATGTGGTAGAAGATATGCAAATAAATAGTTATTTAAAAATAAAACATTTTGGCATTTCTTTTATATACTTCTTTGTGTTACATTTAATGCAAACCTTTTCTGTTAATGAAAACAGATAATCTTCTTTTTCCAAGAATTTGCATAATTTTCCAAACATCCCTGTCATTATTAGAACAGAGCTGTCCAAACTCCTGCATGTCCACTTTGCTACTGAGAACCAGTTACAGATAAAAGAGGTACCTTGCTAGATCCACAGTTTTCAAAGTAACCTTAAACAGTTCCTAATTTATTTAAGGATAGGATGGCTAGCCACTAACTTCTATATCCAGAATTCACAAAAAATAAAAACGGTTCAAGTTCTTATTCCAATCCTTATTAGCCTGTTCCTTAAGTCATATTGTACCAGATTCTAATTCCCAGTTGTCTTTGTCTTCTATAGCTTTGTTCCTTCCTATTTTTTTTTTTTAATTTTTATGCAGTAGACCATCTGGAGTTGATCTGATATTCTGGATATTTCCTTTGACTGAAAGTTGAGAACTATTTATAGGCCTTGATATCCCTAAGACCTAACAGATTTTCTGCCTTCAAAAGGAAACAGAAAGAATAAATGTGGACTGTTCCACTTTTGCTTAAGTAAAAGAAGCCTAGTTGCTTCCCCAGTTCAAGTTCTCATCTCTGGAATTCCTTCTGGGACTCCACAGACGATATAAAATATGTGCCACTAACTACTCTGGCCTCCCATGACTGGGTTCCGGCAACTTTCACAGAACAGGGTGGGCAACTCCCAAGATCTTAAATATGTCAAGCCTTCTCCACACCCAAAGTAGTACAAATTTATTAAAGTTACTGTGCAATTTTCCCATTCGCCCCAGGCTAGGTTATCCGACCAACGAGATTCATAATATAGAAAGATTCATAATATCTCAAACCTCAAGGCACGTTTTAATACAATGAGTGTTAATCAAAACACTGAAGACTTCTAAAAATAATTATTACATCCATTTTACATATGTTGAAGGTACACTGAGTGGATCAGATTTCAAAAAATCTGAGCCAAAAGTAATAACTACCAATTGAAGTCCTACGAAATACATCTAAGATAACACTTCTAAAACTTCATGAAAGCTAGTTATCTCTTGAAACATAAACAATAAATTTACAGAAATTGTTAAACTAGAATAAAAATCCAATAAAGAACTCTTAGGCAGAACTTAATAATAAAGTAACCCACAACTTTTTCTATGGGATCACTGGGTATCTCTGCGTGTTTTCACCTCACTAATTTCTACAAAATCTAAAATATAAACATGCTAGACTGCAAACATTATTAACGAGAGCATACTTTCCTAAAATAAATATGATGTTTTTTCAGAATATAGATTTAACTGAATAGTTATTTCATTGTCATGAAACTGGATTGTATACATCCTAATATTAAGTCAGCCAAGTCTCATGAAAAGTAATTTTGCTACCCTAGCTGAAAACTCCTAATGAGACAGAGCGTTAATAAGTCAGGAAGAGATCCTTGGCAACACAGATGTTTCATCAGCCATGTGCAAAACTATCCTAGATCTTTCTGTCAATGGAATTATTTTGCAAAGATAAGATACAGAAGGCTCTATTATGACTGCTGCTTCTTTTTGGTAGCAACTAATCTTTGTTGAAAAATAATTACTATGTAATAGCTTTTTTTCTTTTTAGGTTTTCTCATGGAGGCCACCCATGGGGTAAGACTGTAACAGCAGTCTATTAACTTAGGGTAGTCTAAACAACATACTTTCCCATTTATGTTTTTAAAACACTATTCTCTTAGGAGCTAAATCTTCTCCTTTCATAGAATGAAGAATCAGACAGATTGCCTAAATAAAAAGGTGACAACCATTCTAGAACAAATAAATGATTATACTTTGACTGGTACTGGAATCACCCTACCTCCGAGGTGTCTAAGGGCTCAGAAGGTTAAGAGTGTCTGGCAATGTCACTTTAGACTCGCTATATTAAAGTACTTTCCCTTTGTTGTTTTGTTTTGTTTTGCTTTGTTTTTTCAGTATCAATACCTAACCTGAGATCCATCCTCTTAGCAAATTTCTAGGTCTACAATAGAGTATTGGTTAAGTAAAGGCACAATGCTATACAGATCTCTAAAACTTAATCATCTTGAATAACGGAAACTTCATACCTGTTAAATAGAAACTGCCCATTTTCCCCTTATACTGGTAGATTAAGGGGAAAACAAAGATGGCGTCACCGCTTCCCAGTAGCCTTCCCTACCCTAGCAGACGGGTGGGCACTTCCTCCTAGGTGTTCCGCTCAGCATTCTTTTATATGCCTCAGACCTAAACCCTATAGCATCACAGTATTCCTCTGTGCTCATCACGTGCGCGTGTGTACATGTGCACAAACGTGGGAATTTCTTCCTATCTGGGGATCCAAGAGGGCAGAAGCTACGTCTTATTCATTACATTACATACTCGCGGCCTGGCAAACACGTTTACTACACGTCTGGTGTACAAATGGATGAACGAACGAGCCGACAAATTAGCAAGCCTGCGTCAGCCGACCAAGATGCGCTATTCATCCACGGTCACAAGATGGCATCGTGGCCCTCCAAGTCTATGCCACACCACAGACACACTTCCAGGAGCCGGGACTGCCTCAGGATTGGGAAAGTCCAATCACCTTGAAGAGTTGGCAAAATACACATCTACCCCTATCACATCTTCCTGGTGCTATTTTTGGAGTGGAATATAAAATTTTCTTTACTCAAAAACCATGAGATTGAAGGGATAATCTCTAATATTTCTGTCCCTTTTGCATATAGGATCATTTGCAAAGATGTAAAGGGAAGAAAACCACTTTCCCTAGGGAACAGTTTAGTCCATGGAATTTTCTGACAATGAAAGAGAGCTGGAGTCACAGACAGCTGTTTTCGGGGGGGGAAGAAAAGTATATGATACTGCCCACTTCCTATGTTAGAAGCTGAACCTATCACTGTGACCTTAAGGCTCAGGAACTCTCAGATAACTCCTTGTGTGACTATCACTGCTCTAGTCTCTGGGCCAGGCAAGTGCCCGGCATGGCAGCTGTGAGAACTTGTCCTGAAGGGGCTACTTCAGAGGTTAGAAACTAGTAAGACTGAAATATGAAACAAGCTTCCTTCATCACAGTGGAAGCAGAAGAAAAAGGACTTGATGGCAGGGTTAGAAAGTATCAGGAAGACGTATCTGGAAAGAGGTGGCAATAGTTTCTACATAACAATATTTTAGAAAGTCCTAAGTGTGTAATCATTGGAGGACTGAACTTAAAGGGGTGTGTGGCCTCCTAAGATTTCAGAACATTTTTTATAGAAAAATTTAAATGGCACTAATATTACATATGATATAATATAATTCTAAACCTCACAATTAGAAGTGTTGGTTCTTGAACCACTACTTTAATACAGATTTTAAAAAATCATACATCAATATATTTTCAAATACTTTCGTCAACATTATCTAAAGTAAGTTCTAATTACTGAATACTACGTGGAGAGATCCACTACACATGTCGGCACGGAAGAACCGAGGTCCCTGCTGTCAAGGATGCTGGCCTATTCCAGGCGTACTGGTCAGAGAAGACGCTCTAAAGTGAATACCGAGAGAGCTATCTCTGGATCCAGCTGCACTCTCAGATTCGTACGTGTGCTGCTTCACAGTGTAATTACATCACACACCTACAGCCTCCTGCCCACTGCTTCTCCCTCCCAGCACCCAAGGGGCAGAATGGCAGTGGAAGGTCACTGGAAGCCTGCTGCCCAGCGTCATCCATGCGATTTACCCTGCTGTGGAAACACACAATTCACTGGTATAATCAATATGTGGCCAGAGAGATGTACTGTCATTAAAAATCATTTGTCCTGAAGAGGGCTAGTCTTGAAAACTTCAGTGTTAGGAACTTAGATCATGTTAACCCTTAAACGCTTTAAGTGATCTGCTTTTCGTGAAATCAGAAAGTTAAATAAATAACGACTTTGATTCTAAAAGAGCTTTGTTTTTTAATAACATGAGTTGTGATACCAACGAACACGTTATGGTCAAAATCACTTCCCTCTTTCTTTTCGTGAAATCAGAAAGTTAAATAAATAACGACTTTGATTCTAAAAGAGCTTTGTTTTTTAATAACATGAGTTGTGATACCAACGAACACGTTATGGTCAAAATCACTTCCCTCTTTCTGTGTGTGTGTGTGTGTGTGTGTGTGTGTGTGTGTGTGTGTATACGTGCGCACCACGCACACGCATGCTTCAGAGTAAAAATGTCACCTGGTTTCTTAAGAACTGAGCTACGCCTGCAGAAGATGATGGCCCTACAGCCCCGAGGAAGATCCCAAGGCTGCTGTTGGGGAGTCTGACTCCCCTCACCTCCAGGGGAAGGGGGCAGTTGAATTCAGAGCGGTGAGATCGCCGGCAGTTGTCTGCAATGCCAAGGAAGTCTCCAGAATTGTTCCCGACACCTGTCAACACTTTCATAGTGGCTCAGGGCTGAGGCTTCGATAACCAGGAACTCAGGGAACCCCTGCATTAGAGGCGACCCCTCTGCTGGTATCTGGTACTGGATGTGCTACTGAGGGAAGAGGCGTGAGGCAAGGTGTGTCCTGAGGTGGAGGTAACGGGCGTGTGCTCCGACAGAGGCAACCCGGTGTCCGAAAGACTCTGCAGACAAATGCTGGCACCTGGGATGCGGTGCTCTCACTGACGCCGCAACTTCTGTAAAATGCTCCTAACCAGCGCGAAGACCGGATCGGCTTCTATTTATGCATTTAATTATCTAGATGATTACAGAGGAAACTCACAAAATCTAAAGAACTTTGTTTGCCAAGTATAAATTTTTGCTACCTTTGGAGAGAACTAGTCCTCCCTTCATAAAACCACCTTTTAATACTTGTTACTAATCTCCACGTCACGTTTCAGAGATCTCATTCATATATATATATATATATATATATATACACACACACACGCACTCCACGCTTACTCAATCCACACATGAACCGCTCTTTCTAACCCTGAAACCTGGACCACCGGGAGCCCGGCGGAGCCAGCTTACCAGCAGTAGTCCAGCAGATGGGGAGGGAGCACTGGGATGTAGATGTGCTGCCAGTACATCGGGAAGAGCAGGGCGACCGATCCATGGACACAGGCGGTTAACTAAAGGTTGTAAGAGGAAAACAGCAGTAAGTGGCCGCCGGCCCTCCAAACACAGGGACATGCTCAAGTTATCAAAGATTGAAGATACTCATAAAACAATTTACTTAACGACCCGAATCACATTATCTTGACCAATTCTGCCTGCAAAAAGTCTCATGTTTCAGAAGGCCCTCTGAAAAATACACAAGCAGCAAAGCAGCTTCTTGGGCATCTTATGTAGACGGTTACAACTTCCTGAAAATATAGCGTTTGGGGTCAAAACTTAGAACATACAAAAGGAAAACTGAAAAATCAGGCGAGCGTCTTAGAAGGAACCGGAGGAAATCACAGTGTGTGCCGCCCGGGTTGCACTCACTCAGGTTAATACGCCACGATGCAATACGGGAAGGAGGAGAGGCTGGAAGCTCCTGGGGGATAGCATTAGGGCAAATTGCCAAAGAATGAGACATGAGCCAGTCAGCAGAGTCTGGAAGCGGCAGCATCACCAGGGGACTCAACGTTCGACAGCTGGAGCTTCAGCAATGTGTGAACCGCGGGTGACGGTATCAGGAGACTCTGCTCGCTGACACGGAGAATGTCACTGTTGACCAGCGAGCTGCCCAAGCTTGACAGCTGTGCCACAGGAAGCCAAGGATATCATAATTTCATATTTAAACTGCTCATTTCAGATTAACATCGTGTTTCCTAGCTTTACATCACAACAGCTGCAAATACACTGATGCTATTTTAAAGGTAATTGCCATTTTAATTGTTTTGTTTTGGCAAGCGGTTGATTAAATATTTTTTAATGCTTAACAAAGGGATATCGCTTCTTTTTTCCTCCCTCCCACTGACCCTGATCAGAATTCTTTCTCTGACTTCGTTTACATTTTAAATTATATTTCTGTACGTGCTGAGTCATTTCTTAGCATTTCAAGCAATAATTAAATCAGCATTCTTCATTTTAAAGTTTTGCCAGAGTCTGCATTTTCAAGACATTTACTGAATAAGTCATTTTATTTAACTTGAAAATCAGAATTTAAAAATAAAACCATCTGAAAATGCACCACAAAATTTCTATAAACCATTATTTCTATTTTATTATACAAAGAAATTAAAATTTATACATAGTAATCAAATTAATTCAAAAGGATAAACGTAAACAAAGCAATTCAATCTTAATAGCAACATTTGTCTATATTTAAGTGCAAAATAGTTCCACTAAATTTTTTAAAAGTCGGTTAAAATAATCTAATCTGAACCCCAAACGTAAAAATTTTGATGAAAAGTATTTTCATCTTCGTCATAGGTATTGTATTTTTTTCCAGTTAAGATTTTTAATTAATTTCATATGGCAAAAAATTTATCTGTTCCATTTAGAATGCTATCATTCAAGGGTTTTATTACTTTGCACTTAGAAGTTTTAATAGTTTATCTACACTATTCCTTCAATAAATATTATTTTTAAAATTCCTTAATTAGAGCACACAGTATACCACTAGGAGGCATTCAGATACTTCTATGTAACAATTACGGACCAGATTTCTCTCTCTTACATATCTGAACTGGAGGGAAATGAAAATGGGGTTGATCTCAGTTGTGTCAATTCTTCCGAGAGTGCTCCCCGGTTGTAAATGAGGTAACTTTAAATGTTTCAGTGTAACTTGATGGGCTAAAAGCACTTATGCAGCTGTGAAAGGCAGTTAATTTACTCAATTTCTCCATCTGCAGATAGATGGCTTTTAAAAGAGCTCATTTAAAACCGTTTTAAAAAGTATTCTGTTTTATTGTTGAGAAAATAATTAACAGTGTAACAAGAGGGAAGAAATGCATTCTCAAAATGAGGAATTATAATAATAGTAACTTATTTTACTAGGCACACCCAGAGTCCAAAGCACTCTATTAAATGCTACAGCTGTCCCCCTATGCCCTTAATGGTTATCCTTAAGTGAAGTTATAAATGTCTCGCTAATAAGGCTCAATATCATCTGATGAATTTGACTGGTTTCTTAGAGGATGATTTCTGCAACGAGAAGTCAAGTCACAAACTTTCTGCAAAGGCCAGCATTCAGCAGAGGGTCACGCCAGCTGATCAAGATCTACCAGGAAAGAAGGAAGCTCTACAGGATTTGTTAGCTTCTTAGATGCAGGGGATCAGTGACAGGGAGAGGTAAAAATACTACCCATCCCACATCCCCGCCCCGCCCCAAACCTCAGTTTCTGGCCTAAGCGACCAGGACGAATTATTTAAAGAAATATAACAAAAGTGTCAGGTTCAGGTGGGACTGTAAGGAATGTGCTCTCACAAATACTGATCCTGTTAACTATGAGACATCCAAGTGGAGATTTCCAAAGAAGGCAGAAACCTACCAGAGAAGATATCCCTTACCCACCTAGCATCATGTAATAACTATGTGATTTAAAAAATAGAGAAGATACTATTACAGCATATACTTTGTAGAGGAGATAGTAAACTTGTAAGTAAAAAAAATACAATTAAGAAAAAATAAATTTACTAGGAAATTAAACACAGTTATATGCAAGTTGTCTAAGGTAAGAACAATGAAGTACATCGTGGACAAAATTTAGGGACTGGCCACTAAGAGGCTGTGCCACTCTGGCACACCTGCAAATATAACCAGATCCCAGTTTCCTAATCTTTAAAATAAGAAATATATGCCAGATGATCTATAAACGCCGTCTCTGAGAGATCTAACATTCTCTACTCTTAGATCAGATCAATTCTAACATTGTGTATTTTTAGTAATAGTTAAGAATTGTTTTTTCCATACGGGTGGTTAACGGAACATTTTAACTAGACTATAATTCAGATCCACCTTCGAAATCTATCTAAACATAATCTCTGAAAGCTTTAAAGCACATTAACTGTGAAACTGGAGACATTATAATAATTTACTTGCTTAATTCAACAGAGTGTTTGAGTACCTGCCGTGTGCCATCATAAATCTCTACTAAGCAACAGGGACACAGAACAGAACACGTTACATATTAGTGGGGAAAGCAAACAACAAACAAGTAAAACACATATTATGTCAGAGGTAAATTCTGTGAAGAAACCTAAAGCAGGGTCAGAGCGGAAGGGCTATTCTAGACAGGAGCATAGGGACGAACACTGACGTGGCCACACCTGCACTGAGACCGGACTGAAGCATGGGAGCCACGTACGGTGGACCTGGGGAGAAGGGCATTCAGGAGTCCTGAGGTGAGAGCAGGCTTGGCACCTTCTTGGAGTAGCAGGGGGTCGGCTGATTAGATTAAACGGGAGAACAGCAGGAGTTGAGGTCAGAGAGGAAGCAAGGTCGGAATTGAAGAGCCTCCTGGGACACAGCAAAGACACCAGATTTCATTCTGGATAAGATCTGTCCGCACCTCTGAACACAGTGCTAACTGTCACAACAAATCATTTACCTAGTACATTTCCAGAACTTTGCAAATTAAGGAAAATAAACAACATACTTTAGAAGTTTGCTTTGCAGAATAAAGTTCTAAAAAGAAATGAGATCAAATGGAGTATAGTCTATAAAAATACTGAATCACTATGTTGTCCACCTGAAACTAGTATAATATTATAAATCAACTACATGTCAATTAAAAAAAAAGAAATGAGATCAATTTATAAGCCAAGTAAGAAGGAGAATCTTCTTACTTTTAGGTTAATTATGAAATATTGAATCTTTAAGCTTCAAGGGAAATGCTAATCGTATTTCTTTGGATCAGAATTACCCAAAATTCTATGATAGGTTCATGATAGGGCTAGAACCCCACAGCGCTCTTCTGACATTCTGTCAGCTGTTTCTCTAACACCACAGTTGTTCTTCATGAAAGCAGGGGAGAGGAGAGAAGAAGATTTGGTGTTTGGGTTAGAGCATGTTCCTGGCATAACATCCTTGAAACTGAAGGACTTATACATTGCTATCATTGAATAAAAATGAAGTGTACTAAATAAAGAAAAAAATGTACCAAATAAAGATTAAAGAAAAAAACATCTTCGTTAAATGGCATAGGAATATTTAAATGCACATATAATTTCACAAAGCACACTCAATATATTGAACTGATTCAGACCCAAGGTGTTGACTAACACAAAATAAAATCACTGGGATATTTATTTCCCATACAGTACAACTGTAACATAAGTACATATGAAAACCATGTGAAAGAGACAAGAACTGGGGCCTGTGAAATCAGAGGGAGAAACCTGACAACAAAAGTTGGCAACAGTGAGCTCAGTGGTGGAATAAAGGCACCTAGAGCTTCCCGTTCTGGCCACAGGTCTAAGGGAGTCGCTCTCACTGACAACAGTAACGAGAGCAAACGTTTATATGATGCTAGCTCTGTGCCAGGTACTATTCTCAGCACTTGACATACTCAGATTTAATGCTACAACAACCATATGAAACAGGCAGTGTTATCACTACTCCCATTTTACAGATCAGGACACTGTGGCAAAGTTACACCAATTGCCTGAGATCACACAACTAGCAAGTGGCAAATCCAGGAGACCAATGCCAGCAGGCTCCAGAGTACCATAACCATTATATTAACCTGCCTTTTGATATACAAAGATTCAAAATTCCCATTCATTATAAGGCTTTGAATAATATATACTGGCTGGAAATATTTTATCCTAATTATATAGTGGAGAATGAGTCTCTGACTGAACAGACAGAGAAGAACAGTTGACCTTTAAATGAAAAATTCAGGGTCTAGGATAGAGATGCAATTTACAAAACTTTCCCAGGCATCACATTCTGCGCCTTCAGCAGGAAACCAGGAGAGCAGATTCTCTGAAAAATGTTACAAAGATAAGATACTTGATAAAAATTCTACGAGTTATCATCTCTATCTGCATCTGCAAGTATATTTAGTTGGAAGCCAAACCAAAGTTCATATGAAATCTCACTTATACCTTGTTCTTAAACTATATATTTATTGAGGAGATCAGCCTACTAATACAACTAAGCAATGTTTTAAGCAATTCAGTAGACATCTATTTTGAGAAGAAAAAAAACCACATTATCAGATTTCCAAGGAGACGACAGGAAAACGATCTATCGAGTGTGGTGACCACAACGGAAAACAGCACGATTCTAATTCACACGCGTTACAAGTAAAGATCTCATCCTGACGCGCCGCCACTCCTGTTGTTCTAGTCTCTGTGTATCTCTTAGCCAGATTCTGCCTCATTTTAATGTTGGAGTCCCACTGCCTTCAACTAAAGTTCTATATGAATTACTGAGGGGCAGATTTATGTCCCCTAAGAATGTATTTATGCACAAAATCCAAGAAATATTGATTAGAGACTTCATTTGATTTTTAACTGAATCAATGTTTACTTCAGAAATGTACGCGCTCTAAATACCTAAAGGTACACAGAATAAACTGCTGCAGATATGAACGTGATAAATTTCCTTGTGGAATGAAAACAATTTCAGTGGAAAGCATTAAAAAACTATCTATTTAAACACATTTAATTTACATTCACATTTAAAAGTTGAGGACAAAAAAGGTAGCAGCACAGTATTTGAAAACTACAAAGCTATCCCCACTATAAGATAGTCTTACCTGAGCAAAAATCTGACACTCAAATTAAGTGATAGTTGTAAAGAAATGTTTAGAGAAACAGCAATTTTATACCATGAAAAAAGACAGTATTTGGCTGTACATTTTTCTTTTTCAATACTTTTTTATACTAAAATATCATCTTATATTTCATTCTCTTTCTCCATCCCTTTAGGATGGTAAATTCTGCTGCTTCATTACTAAACTTCATCCTGACCTCTCTGCATCATATCCAAGTCCCTTGGAAAGTTCTGCTCATCTCACGGTTGGTCACTGGTTAATTAGCTCTTCTGAGCCAAACGATTCTAATATTTTCTTGCTTCTTCCATGTACTCGTTCTTTCATTCATTTGACACATGGGGAAACCGAGGCAAAGTTAAACCAACTGCCCAAGGTCACACAACTAGACGTGGGACACCAAACGTGTGTCAGGCATCGCTGCTGGTGCCGGGGACAGAGCAATGGGCCGAGGAGACAAAGCCTCTGCCCTGGAGGAGCTTTCACTCCAGCGAGCCTCAGCACGCAGCGAGCCTGTCATACCAACCCCACCTCAATTCTGAACTTCTGTAGCTGTGGCACTGCACATAAATGTCGACGCCTTCCAACACCTTCCCCCCCTACGTGACTTTCCCCGTCACTAAATTTACTGCTCTCTAGTTCACATCTTCACGCCAATTCTGTAGCAGTTTAGCTTTTCCTGGAGAAGGCCCATCTACCTTTCCACAACTTTCAGGAGTCTGACACGATAACACAGCTCAAATGTATCTATCTTCTCTCCACACAAACTTCTAGACCTTGGATTCTAGAGGACTGTAAGTTAGGCTGTTCGTGTGAATTATATGAAAACCATATTTTTAAAAATAAGGCATTTATTTAAGAAATAAACAGTACAGTTAAAGAATCACTAAATTTAACAATTAGGAAGAACCTTAGAAATCATTCTTGTTCAGTTCTTTCATTTTTTATATAATAAACTTCAGGATGAAAGGAAAAAATGGCTTATATGAAGTCATCCAATTTTTTAGTTGAGTAGTCAGGAACTGAAAAACAAATCTCTAATTTTAGAAGATATTATTGATATAATCACACTACTGCCACATTTGGGGACATATTCCAAATAACCAATAAATAAAATCTAACTGACTGAACCTACTTTTTTAACTAGTAGGCATCTCTGAAAATCATAACTTAAAATATCTCTCACCAGGAACAAAACTAATGGCAAACCACCAGCAACTGAAAGACAGACAACCACAAGCAGCCCCAAAGGACTTCTGAATCCTTACAAGTGAAGTGACTATTTGTAAATTACAGATATTTAAATGAGAATGAATAATTGTACATATATATTATATGCTGTATCATTAAAATTGTATATGATATTCCCATATATACTTAACATACACATATGTATATTTAGCAGGCGTATCAAACGCTTGTAAATATATACATCCATACATAAACACACAAACACACTTTACAGAGTTACAATTTACTAGTAGCAAATGACATCAGGCTCTGCCCCCGTTATATAATCAGACACTAAGGAAATAGCTGATGAATATTTGTCCTCTGTGTGTCATTGTAAACTTCTCCCTCTTATTTACCTACTTTCAAGCAGAATCTACATCCAACAGACATTTCCTTATTAGCCATGTTTCTAGAACCCAACTCCATCTACCTTTCATGGTCACTGTTAGTTCAGGAGCTGCTCATCTCTTTTTCTACTTACTGCGACTGCCTTTTAACGAGACACCTGTCAGTCAGAGTTTCCCCACTCTATTTTTTCTAATGCCACCAGCTTCTCTTCCCCAAAACAAAACTGGTCACAGCATGTCCCTCATTTGCCTCCCCACAATCCGCTGGATAAAATCCAAACCCCTTCATTTAGCAAACATGGTTCTTCACAATCTGGCCACTGCTATCTCTCCAACTAGATCTCGTAGCATGACTTCTCTCTGTCACTCTCTGCGCACACATACACACACACACACACACACACACAAGTATATATTTCCGAGAGAAAACACAAATTCCTTCCCAGAACCAGGCGTAATATTGAGGTCAACTCTTTAATCTACCACCCTCCCTCCTATATTTCCCACATCAAGAGTTCCAGTCACACTGACTGGCCTTGATTGACACTATATAATTTATTATTTATTATGATTCTAGAGAATCATAAATTAATAACCTTGAAATTCCCACTACCTGGCAAATAATAATATTTATCGATACCAAAAGAATAAATACCCTTATACTCTATGTTTGGAAAACTCTACCAATGTCAAATATCTCCTTCAAAATAAAGATCTATGTTTTTCTTCTCAAGTGGTTAACGAGTTTTTACTCTTTCCATTACACTATTTTATCATAGTAAATCACCACAAAATATGAGATTCATGGAAGCTGTGCCTTCAATGCATGCCTCTCAGATCCAAGTCCTCTCTCTGCTACCGTCTGTACTCGGTACCGTGCTGCTTCTCATTTGGGGGAAAGGGCGAAACGTCTGCGCTTGGAAAAGGACAGCTACATCTTATTAGGCAGACACACAGCCTTGCTTTGCTGTTGCTCAGGAAGTGCACATGATTTAGAGGGTGTCGATGGAGGATGAGCATCCAAAGGGGTGGACTGTACCCGTTACCGATCTACCGCCTCTCACCCTCAAGCCTACCCCTCTTTGTCAGATCTGGGAAAATAAATCTGTGCCCTTTAGACATCTTTTCCTTTTAGCAGCCGGCACGATGCTGAGCTTTGTCCGGAGAGGACAACGAAGCGACATTTCGCGAAGACAGGGTTTGACGTCCTGGCTCCAGCGTACTCACCAGGCGGTCCCCCTTGGAGCTCGCCAAGCACGGGTGGGTGGCTGCCAGGCTGCCGCGTGACAGCAGCTCAGCCCTGCAGGCCGCAGGGGCCGGGGGCCCCCGGCTCGCCTCGGCAGCTCCGGGCACGGTGCCTGGGGCCCCCGCGGCGCGCGGCTCCTGCGGCACAGAGGCTTCTCCTGCACCCGGTGGGTGACAGCGCCGCTGCGAGCAGCACCCAGCGGCCGGAAGCCTCCCTTGGTGCCACCCTCCCCTCAGCTGGCTCCCGGGGGGCGGGGGGCCTCCGGCGAGACAGCCCGGAGGGCGGCCTCTCCCAGTGACTCCAGAGCAGTGTGCTCTCTGGGCACAGATCCCCAGCTCCCCTCAGGTTCGTAGCTGCTTTCTACCTACTATGCCAGGTGCTTCGCGGCTCCCGGCACTTCCCGCAGCCCCTCCCCGTTACCCCAATCCCACGTGACAGTCTTAAATTCTTTATATTCAACTTGCATCGTTCAGATGACTGTAGTTTCTCTCTCCTGACTGGACCCAGACTGATACAGAGGCTGTGACCTCGTGACCTTGCCTGTGTATGTAGAACACCGTCTGGCATGAGTTAGGTGAGCCATAGATGAGGGGTGATTCAATGAATGAACAAAGGAACCACCTGCCATGGGAAGAAAGGAGTATGTTTTCTCCTTAGGACTACGTGAAGGCCAAAAGATAGCAAACCAAGTTCCTGCACAGATTGAACAAGAGTCAATATAGCAAGAGAAATTTGTGAAGCTGAAAGAGTTTAAGATGTATTGATAACTTTTCCCCCAAGGAATTACAATTCTGGCATAGACTTTTTTAAAAGTTAAAAATTTCTAGGAGAAAACAGCTGAACACATATCTTTTTTTGTTTTTTAGACAAAGGCCTACATGGAAATTATCCTCTAATTTATAAACTTCAGAATTTACAAAGAGACCTTTACTATTGTCATAATTATTATTATTTAAAGAGACTAGTGTCAAAAAAGGCAATCAGGGGCTTCCCTGGTGGCGCAGTGGCTGCGCGTCCGCCTGCCGATGCAGGGGAACCGGGTTCGCGCCCCGGTCCGGGAAG
>NC_041217.1:4400942-4417786 GCF_002837175.3 Physeter macrocephalus | reverse complement strand
GGAAGATCCCCCGTGCCGCGGAGCGGCTGGGCCCGTGAGCCGTGGCCGCTGAGCCTGCGCGTCCGGAGCCTGTGCCACGCAACGGGAGAGGCCGCAGCAGAGGGAGGCCCGCGTACCACAAAAAAAAAAAAAAAAAAAAAAAAAAAAGGCAATCAAAGAGACACATTTTTACTTGTTAAAGAGACGTGTTTCTACCCTGGCACTGGCAGCATCAGATGAACCCTTCATATTTCGTACCATAATCGGTGAAAATTTTATTATATTTTAAAAACTTTCTCTCTGATATCCACAGTTCAAAAGATTAAGTTTACTGCACCGACCCCCCACCGCCCACACACCCCGACCATGGTTCTAACCTTTACTGTGCTTGTTGCTACGAAAAACAGCTCTTACCACCTCAAGAGTTAGAAGATACAAACACCTGCAGCTTTTCCCGTCTTCGAAGTTTCCTCCACACAAATCTTCCCACAAAGCGTCACATGACCAACCTCAACAGTCCCATTTCCACGCTCCAGCCACATCCACTTAGCAGTGAATGAAAATGCAATGTTCTGAAGAGCAGCGTCCAAGTCAAATAACACACTGGCAAGCAGAGTCATTGTCTGCAGTTTCGGCTGGCATAACTGGTTGCTATGGGCTTTGGGAAGAATTAAAAATCCAAAAATTGTTCCTAGATTCTCTCTCCCTGAGAGGTCTTGATAAGAATTTTTAACTGCACCACGCTGCTGCAGCTTTAAAATCATAAGGGGGGAAAATACACTTCAATAATCTGAAGCAGGGAGTAGATCTGGGTAATCTTTGTTCTCGCACCAACTGCTCAGTTCCTAGTCTCCAGAAAGATTCTCTGTGCTGCCGGTTTCGGATTAAACGCTGATCGGTGGCACCAGTAAGAGGTAAGTCAAGAACACGTAAAATCCAGATGGAGAGGTTAAAATCCTGCGGATCCCCCTTCAGTCTAACTCAACCTATAACATCTACATTTTAATAGCTGATTTTCCGCGGATCACAAGATTTCTTTTTGCATAGGCCCTTGATGGTATTAATGAGAGAAGGGGAGAAAAGCATATGCTTAAATGCCTGGGGGCAACTGTAACAAAGGAAGAGACGACGGTGTATTAGCACAGTTCCTGCACTCACAGCACACTGCTTGCTCTGAGTAGTCCAGACAGGACACGGACTACACAATCACATCTCTGTAACTAATGTGCTTACAGACTCCAGGAGGGTGATATCTACCAACTAAATATTGGTCAAAATGGGAGCTAACACTCAGACATCTGCTCTAAAGAGAGCATCTCTTGTACCTGCTTCCACAGGGCACAAAGATACACTCTAGTTAACACATCACTGACAGGATGACGAGAGCTCCTGTCAGACTCTGGCCAGCTCAGTGCTGGAAACAAAACGCACGGCCCCAGCTGACTAGCTAGAGAACGTCTGCGGGACAATTACAGAGCACCTGACAAGGCTTCATGCCTGACTGACTTGAGAGCCGATGACACGGCTCTAAACAGCAATCCCTCCCTACCTCTGGTCACAAAACAGCAAAAAGCCAACTGATACACCCTTGTAATATCATGATTTATTCCTTTGCTTTGAATACACGAGACTCTGGGCCGTTGTCCTGCTAGTCTGCTATTCACTTGGGGCTTAAACCTCTAGGACCTGCCTACGGCATGTACAAGATCAACATTCTTGTTCAGGATTACCAGGAACCCTTCCCTGTGTACCGGATAATGTACACATCGGTAGGATAAACACAAAACGATGACATTCCAATTCATTCAACTCAAAACACGGAAAAATATAAGTGAGTCCTCACAAAATACATTGTACCATAAGGAAGAAAAACCCACGAAAAATTTTAAAACATAACAATACTCTTGATACTTTTGCTAACATAGCTCAAAACTTCTTTAATTTTAAGGTTTATCACTATAAAGGATAATTACAAATTATAATTTTAACTACCCACAATACCTGAGGAAGGAACACTCAGGTAGCTCATTATCTGTCAGGGTATCACCAGTAAAACCCCCGGCTAGCTATAAAGTTGACAGATATGATTCTAATAAAATTATGACCACATCAACATATAAATCCAAAGTTCCCAAAACTGTAACAAAATTATAAATGCGAGGAACTTATACATGCTCTTCCAATAATTAAATATTTGGCCATAGATTAAAAAGTGAAAACCGGGTAAAATACAATTTCTTGCATTAATTTTAAGTACATTGTAGTCTTTGTGGTATATAAAATCCTATAAGGATGTAAAAAGCTTCACTGGCAGCAGTCTTAACCTCAATTCATTGATACGTTAACTATTCCTTCCTTGGTCGTTTCAGAGGTTCCGCTAAACGCTTTCTAAAAAATATTTACTTCTAATTTATGTTATGGTACTAGTCTTTGACCTTAAACATTACTGTGCGTGGAATTTATAGCATGCATGTGTGTATATACGTGAATGTTTCAAGCTAGATTCAAGTGAAGCAGCTTCCCCTACAGAAGGAGGGTGAGGAGATCACGAGCGCAAACTTGAATTATGTTTCTTTTATCAGTCCTACTGCCCCAGCTGGTGAACCAAAACAAAGCTGTTAACTGAGAGGTGACATCACCACCAAGTTTTCAGGAACTTTCATAAACAACTGCTATTACGTTGACCTCAAATATAAGAAACAACTCCCTGACTAATACCAATCCTTTATTAAAATCATTTATTTTTTAATTCAAACAAAGTTAAAGGGTAGGCATGTTCACTTTTACTCTAAACTGCAGATCTAGATTATTATAAATTTATAGCTGATAATCATTTAATCTTACGCAGATAAAATTCTAAGCACTTCATATATACACATATATGTGTGTGCCTGTACACATATCCTTAATCTTTAAAGCAACCCTATGAGATTAAAACTAGTATTACTCCCATGTTCCCAGTTTAAATGTGAAGAAACTGAGTGGAAGACAGGTTACCTAGCCATTAAGAGGTGTTTACAAATTACAACAAAAAGAAACACCAACATTTTACAATACGTACTAAAAAATGTTTTTACAAAATATTTACATATATTCAGATTTCTTTCCTTTTTAATTGAAGTATAATTGACTTGAAATATTATATTATTTTCAGGTGTAAGCACAGTGATTTGGGATTTTTATACATTACGAAACGATCAGCACCATTGAGTCTAGTTACCATCTGTCGCCAGAGTTACGGCAATATTATTGAGTATGTTCCCCCTGCTGTACGTTACGTTCCCGGTGACTTATTCATTTTCTCACTGGAAGTCGGTGCCTCAGCCTCCTTCACCTGTTTTGCCCATCCTCCCACCCCACCTCCACCTCTGGCAACCACCTGTTTGTTCTCTGTATCTATGAGTCTGTTTCTGTTTTGTTACATTTGTATGCTTTGTTCTTTTAGATTCCACACATAAGTGAGATCATATGGTATTTGTCTTTCTCAGTCTGACTTATTTCACTTAGCATCATGCCCTCAAGGTCCATCCATGTTATTACAAATGGCAAGATTTTATTCCTTTCTGTGGCTCAGTAATATTCCACTGTATATATGCACCACATCTTCTTTCTTCATTCATCTATGATGGGCACTTAAGCTGCTTCCATATCTTGGTTATTGTGAATAAGGCTGCAATGAACACAGGGGTGCAGATATCTTTCTGAATTGGTGCTTTTGTTTTCTTTGGATAAAAACCCAGGAGTGGAATTGCGGGACCACATGGTAGTTCTATTTTTAATATTCTGAGGAACCTCCATACTGCTTTCCATCAGATTTATTTCTAATGTTTCCCTACACAGACCAGCTTACACACTCACTCACATAGCTCACGCCCACACTTCCTTCGGACCTGTGCTCAAACACCGCCTCATGAGAGAAGGCTTCCCTGACCTCCCCACACAAAACTGAAACCCGCCCCTGACCTTTCACCCCACACTCACACTCACTTTCTCCCTTATCTCTTGGTACTCAGCACCATATGGCATAACACCTATTTATTCATTCATGTCTTCATCTTCTCTATCAGTTGGATAAAAGCTCCAAGAGTGTTTGGACTTTGCTTTGCTTACTGCTGAATCCTCAGTGCCTAGAAAGTGGCAAGCACACAGTAGGTGTATAATAAATATGTTACATGGATTAATCTTGATGGGAATTTAGCTCCTAGGTCTCCAAGACAGCTTGTACAATCTTTTTAATCTTCAGGACAACATCCATATAGAAATATTCTTTATAATCTTGAAAAAACTGGCTTAAAAAAGTGATGAGGATAAGCTGTGTGGTGCAGCTAGAAAAGAAATAAATTAATAAATAAAAGCAGGAAACGTCAGTGTCACCAAAAAACAATGCAGTTTAAAAAAATAATATGTGATGAGGAGGAAGAGAAGGGGAGGATAAATAAGAATGATTTTACCTCAATGGTAAGTTAAGCACAGCAGAAAAGCAAATACATAAAAAGTACCAAATAACTCAGATTGAGTTTCTTAACATCACTTTAAGAAAATGCAGATAATGACCTGCATCACTGACTGGCACTTATTCTCCGATTGAACTACATCATTTCCCCACACTTACTCCTTCAAATGCATATCACGTCTTTTTCAATGTGTAAAATAATATATTTTCAATTTTTTTTGAAAAGTGGACATATCATTATTGCATTTCAAAATCTCAAAACTATTTTTTCAACTCCAGAGTAATGCAAATAACCCAAAATTAGAATCAGGAGACCCAGTTTCACATTACCTGTCTCCAACCGTCTTATCTGGCCTTGGGGTGGCCATTTAACCTTTCTCGAAAATATCAATACCTCTCTCATTGTCACACCCTAAATAGATGCCCTAGAGAGATCCTGAAGCTCCTTCTGCACTAAATAGTAACACTTTACAGAAGAAGCTTTTTATTTCCACTACCAGAGAACAAAACATAAAGATATTATCTTAGTTTTATCAGTTAGCCAAATTTGCAAGGAAGCTAATTCATGAAATATTAATGTTTTTAATAAATATCTCATACATTACTCAAAACTATATTTATATTAAAAATTTTAGGTCAAAAATATTAAAATTTTAATGCTCAAAGTGAAAAAAATTAGAAAATCTAGCAAAATACTTCTGAATGTTTTTCTATGACCCAAGAAAACTCTATTCTCCCTGCCTTTACCACAGTAATGAAGACCTTCCAGAAGAACATGTCAGTGAGTAGCATAAAACCTGTGATTTTTTTAAAAAATGCTATTTTGACTTTTAAGTTATTATCAGTCTGAAGAGCTCCTCCAAATCAGAACTATTATAGAATACACTCCCAAACCACTACTTGGCAACAAAGATGAATCTACCTATTACCAGGTTAGGATAGCAGCTATTATCATGGCCCCTTGGTTTCTTTCAAGTAGCTCCAATGGAAAAAGCCTCAAGTGAATAATAAAGATCTCATAATAGCTCTTAAGAATTCGTTAGATGGTAGAAGGCACTAAAATGAACTCCGGAGAGTTAAAAAGAAAAAAAAAAAAACCTCTCATCTTCTGATAAGAAAAAATAATTAACCTGACTTAATGCACCCGCGAAGGCCTTCCATAAATCAGACCTTTGTACTCCAAGAGCCAGATTAAAGCCATATATCAAAGGGGTATGTAGATATCGTCCTGTAAGCACACGCAGAGCATTTCCGCCTCTGCGTGGGCTGCGGGTCTTTCCGCGCGGAGGGGAGCGTGAGGTACGCACGGTGCTGAGTTTGCCGGAGGTGATGATGATGCGCCTCTCGTGCAGCATGCTGGCGTACAGCTGCAGCATGTTGTTCGCGTCCACGGCCACGAAGTACTCCGTGAGGTTCCTCTGCGCAAGCCAGAGACAACCGTGTAAGTTACAGGGAAAGTATCTGAGACGTTCGCCACGCAGTCTGAAGTACAAGCAATGTTAGGAGAATAAGCGGTATTCGTTAAAATAATTAAATTTAATTCTGTCCCGCTGCCACACAGAGCACGTAGCCTTCTACTATTATCTGAAACACAGCCCTACTCTAGGGAAACACTCCAGAGGGTGATCAGAGCATCACATCTTTCCCACCCTCCCTCCCCAGGCACCTGAAAAAGAAGCCTGTTTTCTGGGCCCCAACCTAGACCTGCTGAGTAGTAATCTTCAGAGTACAGCCCCAGGAATACATTTTCCAAACAAATACTGCCAATGATTCTTACACGCCCTGAACTTTGAGAACTGCTGCTCCAGAAAATACATTTGAGCCTCCCTCTGTTTGCCAGTCAGTCAGCAGGCAATATCACTGCCTGATGCTACAGACTATGTATAGTGCAAGCACAGGATGAGACGGGCTTATAAAGCAGACCTCTGATTCTTTATTAAGGAAGACCTCGTTTATATCCCATGTCAGGCCTGCTTTATACCACTATAACCAAATAAAAGTTGGTGTTAATTTGATTCCTTGACTTAACACTTCAAACTGTCTTCCCCACATAGGAACAAAACTGGGGTAAGCTACGTCAACTTCCACTTTTAGATCCTCTCCTTCTTACTTATTTTTAATTTTCTGTACTCACACTTAAGCCCGTCAGAAAGCAACAAGTGATAAAGAGACTGAATGAGAGTGACGATAGACTGAAGCTGCAGTGCCAGGTGCACTGTGACCCGGAGGCTACAACTTCTAGTTGAGCAAGAAACTAAGAAATCCAAGTGTTTCTTCAATTTCCGTGAGGTACAAACTTTCCCAGAACAACCCAGTAATCACAGCAGGGCACATAAAGGGCAACAGCGAGTGATGCTGAATCTGGTGGAGAGACTCATTTCCCGTTTTCTCTAGCTGAAGCACACCTCACCTTCCATTTCAACTCTTCATAATACAAAGTTACTTTTATGTCATTCAACGTTAATATTTTTCCTATAATCTCAAGATAATTTCTAGATGGGGAATTATTTCTCAATGCAGAATGCTGCCTTATGTATAGGTCCTTGCTTTTTTTTTTTTTCCTCTTCCCTGAACAGGACTTTTTAAAAATAAAATATATTAATGGAGATGTAAAAATGTATATTCTCAGTGGCAGTTTTTCCTTAGACTGGTTCTTTAAAACTTTCAAAGTCACAGCAAAGTTTGTGAAGTTTGTTAAATCAAGCTATTAGCGGTTTATTAGTAAATTTAAGAAAGGTACGAAGAGGAGAGGCTAAAGCAAGAGACTGACTTGTATTAACAACCCTGATGTGAGGGGCAGGCGTGCATAAGTCAAGGCGATCAGTCAGCCTCCAGGAAACCTAACAGACACCCCCAGCCCGCGGTGGACTCGCACAAGACTTGAGGGCTTGTGATGTGACCTGCTGATTTGAAGGTCTATCCCAGGCCCACGTGAAGAGCAGCTGAATGCAGTCTCTCACAGGAGTTAACTGGACTCATCTGTACCAAAAGCACCACTGACAGTCTGGGTTCGAAATTAGGAAATTTACAATCGTCTTCTTGGACTTTGTTTGTTCACTTATAACCCACGTGCTTTTGGAAACCAAACACTCAGTAGGTTCAAAAACATTTTTGGAGGAACAGTAGAGTTCTGAGGAAAATAATACATATTCCTTAAGTTGATGTTTCCTTCACTTTGATTGAATTATTTCTACTAATTCATTTTATCTTTCCAAAACAAGCTGAAAAAAATTATGAAAGGAAATACTTCCTTTTCACACAGCATCCAAAAGTGTACTTGTCAATTCCATTTATCCATGTAAGCTTTTCTACAGAATTTTAATTTGTAATAACTACTAAAACACTGAATATATTTCTAGTAAGGCTACAATCAGGACTCTAAATAAATGTGAAATGTAGCAATTTTATAATTTCTTGTAGTATCCTTCAAGCCTTACAAAATATGTATTACTTATATTAAAAATCAGGAAATCAAGTAGAGAACATCTAAAATTTGAAGAGATATATATATATATATATATACACAAGGAATCTAAACACTATGGTCATTTCACTAAAGTAACGATTTGCGTGAAAATATTTCCCATTCCACGTGTTCATTCCTCGCCAACAGGAGTCATCTCCTGAGACCTCTCTCTTCTGCCTGATCCAGGGAGCTCAGGACCTAACTGAACACAGACTATCCTACTGAACTATCTCAAATGGTAGAACTCGTTTTTCTCATATAATTTGTCTTATCTACAACCAGATATTAAGAAGGAGGTAAAGTAGCAGATACATAAAGAAGAAAAAGAGATAACATTATTCTTTATTTTTTCATTTTTTTCTCACAGAGAGTTACAATGTTTTCTATTTCTCTACAAAGAAACCCTTAAACAGTGAGACCAAAATAAATAAATTTCATAATATCAGTAGAATAAAAACATAGAAAACTTACACTCTCTGGTATTGTTGGGAGTCCAGTTACATCAGGGGCAATGAAGTAGGAATGCTAATCAACAGAAATAAATCACATAAGAAAAGGAGAATTAAAATTTGGTAGCATTACGTATAATTTGAGATTAAAAATTTTAAACATATCAACTAAATAAATACCAAGGACTGATGCTCAGGGTTTGTTGAATTTGAGAGATTCTTAAATGAGATAGCAGGTTTATATGAGATTTAACAACAACTTTCTCATACAAAAAGTTTAAGTGTTGGTTAAAAACATTTCATTTTAAAATTGAAGGGGGAATCCTAGAAAAAGTTTATTAAGACAAAAAAAGCATATTACTGAAAAATAGATAGATAGATCGATCATTTTAATACATTTGGTTTAGGGAGCCTGGAAAAATAAGGCTTGTTTACCTAAGAATATATCAAAATCTACTGAGATTTTTGAGATCCTACAGTTAAGTCCCCATAAATTTCTCTGGTACATATCAGCCACTATATTATTGAGAAAGCAGAAATAAAAAATAATTTTTTAATGTTTAAAACTTCTTAAAAGGTAATTAACCCAACATATGACGTTTCTACATCCACTAAACAAATGTTAATTAGCTTCTATAATATTCAAAGCAATACAACAGTTCACAGACATATTTACACAAAAAGCAGACTGTGCACACCTTCACGTTTCACAGAATGTTCCCAAATTTTACCACCCAGAATCAGAGTATAAGTCAATCACCAAAATCATTTTATTTTCTGTTCATATTAATCTCCAAAATCATTTTACTATCTCACATAAGGACCTATTTAATATTGTCTTATAATTAAAGATTTGGGGGAAAAAAACCATTCTAGCCAATACTGAGCACCACTGAACTAGCCAGAGCAAAAGGCTAGTTGGCACAGTCACGGCGCCTGACTTGCAGGGTAGAAGAACAAGGTCCTGAGACCCTGGACAAAACACGCGACAGACACCCATGTAGCGAGCCCACTCTGACATCACCACCACTGACAGGAGGGTAAGCATGGATTTGGTCTCTATTAGCTACTTGTATTTAGATGGATTTTTAATAGCACTGTATTTCATAAAGCTATGCTTTAAAAGATGGTATAAACAGAAAATATAATCCGAATGATTAATTTTCTTAAAAGAAGCAAATTTACCACTTCCCAAAGGACTAGAGTGAATCTTAAAGACACAGTGAAAGAAGTAATTAACTTCCCAATTTAACAGTGATTTTCAGAAGCCAATGTCCTTTGAACTCACCCGTGCTAGGGAGGGCTGATCTTTCAGAACTTGCTCACTGGCAATAAATATCTCTTGGTTCTTACAATACATAAGAGACAAAATGAGTATTTTACTTTCATGGGAGAAATTTACACAACAAATTGCCGTGTATTTGAGACAAACCTATGTAGCCACATCATCCGCTGAAGACATTTGAATAGCATTAATTACAAATGCTTTAAATGCTGATTTGCTAGTTTTATGCTAGAAAAATCTTGAAGTACTTTAATTCTCGACTGAGAGTACAGAATTCTGTGGATATTTAACGGCTTTGAAATGTACTTTCAAAATAAGCATCTACATTAGATATTAACATTTCAAAAAATTTCTGTGATATTCTAGTGGTTATAATGTCAAGTCTTGAAAAACTCATGTGATGGAATATTCATGAAATATGAAATTTTAAGAAAATCACAGCAGCTTCTCAAGACTTGTCATATTTTTATAATGGAAATTCTGCAAACAAACAAAAATTTCTTTTCCACTTGTGGAGGAACAAAAATGCCTATGACCATCAATTTTAACCTGACATCACAAAACTAAAACTGTACTAGTAGGTGAAGACAAGTGTTTTCACCCCAGTTTTGCTGGTCATTAACTGCACAGCGCTGGCACGTGACTTTATAACCTGTTATTGAAGTCAAATGAAATTACTAAGTGGACTTTACATAAAGGTTTATCAACCAGTTGGATTTAACAATACCTAAGATATTGTATTGAGAACAGGTGAACAAGATTTGAAGCCTATCACAGACTACTGATTCAAAAGCTTATATGTGAGGCTTAAAATATAAAAATAACCATCAGACATAGAAATACAACATAGTCACTCAAATTCCTTTACCAAGATTATTTCGGATATAATAAAAATCCTCTCCTTATCAAATGAAACATCAATTTACTAGCAACTAACATTCAAATAGCTTTTCGTGGTATATCTAAATATATCATTTCATAAAATTCCCCAAACAACTTTCTCAAAAACTGATTCACTAAATTTCTCAAATGGATAAAAGGGAACATCAAAAGAGATTAACTTTTTTGCCTCACGTCACGCATTTAGTGACTGTGATTTAAACCAGAATCTTCTACTCTTTAGGTATTTTTTTTTTTCCTTTTTTTTTTTTTTTTTTTTTTTTTTTTTTTTTTTTTTGTGGTATGCAGGCCTCCCTCTGTTGTGGCCTCTCCCGTTGCGGAGCACAGGCTCCGGATGCGCAGGCTCATCGGCCATGGCTCACGGGCCCAGCCGCTCCGCGGCACGTGGGATCCTCCCAGACCGGGGCGCGAAGCCGGTTCCCCTGCCTCGGCAGGCGGACGCGCAACCACTGCGCCACCAGGGAAGCCCATACTCTTTAGGTATTAAGAAGACTAGACGTCTTTGACTTACAGTTCTTATTAATAAAGGTAAAGTGTTTCAATATCCAATATTTCTGAAATGTATTTTTATAAGATATTTAGTTACTCCTGAACAAATAAGACAGTCAAATTTAGAGAATACATTTTTATTTCTCAGCTCTCCGTAGTAGCTGCCTCTATCATCTTAGCACTTACAGTATGTTTCCTTCACCATTTAACGAAGTGTTAGAATCACTTCATACGTAAAACTCTGCCAAAGAAAAACACTCATTTTCAGAAAACCCGGAGCTTTTCTTCCTTCTCCAGAGCGCTTGTCCTTGTCCTCTGCACTTCATTCTCACTGACTGTGAACCTGCATTCCCTCGGCTTCCATGACTACAAATCTGAGCTCCTCCTTACCTGCCCCTCCCTCCAGGCCTTCCCCTCCATGTGCTCTCCTCTTCCACACAACTTCTCTGCGCAATTAGACCTCACCCTCTGCTCTATCCTCTCTACATTCTGCCCTTTAAATCGCTCAGTTATTCCTACAACCACGTCTGCAGATGACTCCCCGATTTGGGTTAAAAATTCCAGGTTATCCTTAGCTTTCCAGCCCCCAATCTCTAAATGACTACAACATTTATTTCCACTTTGGCATTAAGCAACAAAAGAGGATGCAGACATAAAGAGGCAGAGAACATTATGCTGTTACAACAAGGGAACATTTCACAAAGGTGGGAACTGAGCTAGTTCTAAAGATACAAGAGGTTTTAGAGGAAGCTGTACAACCGAGAAAGCACAATGTTCACACTGTGACCAGAGTAGAGAATCAATTCATGGGGAAAAAAACTGAGACAGAAAAGTGAAAAGCTGGATTGAGGCTAAGAAGTGGATGGTCCTGAAAGGCCAAAAATTTGGACAAATTCTACCGAAAATGGGGGACTACTAAAGGCTTTCATCAGGGGACTTTATATAGTTGAAGGAAGTTTGATCTTACAGCCTTTAGAAGGGACTGGAAGGAGAGGCTGTAGACTAAGGACTGCTTGAAGTGATGAGCACCCAGACTAGGCTGCTGCCACTAGAAATATAAAGAAGGAAACCACAGAGGAGAACACTATGATCAAACAAAATTACAGGAGGAAATCTAAGCAAGAAGAAAGTGATTACCAAAGAAAGAATGAAATAAGGCTAACAATTTCCTTATCTTGCAAAAACCAAATGACCTAAAAAGAGAAAAACAAATACTGTATGCTAACACATATACAGAAGGAATCTAAAAAAAAAAAAAAAAAAAAAAAAAAAAAAAAAAGTTCCGACAAACCTAGGGGCAGGACAGAAATAAAGATGCAGATGTAGAGAATGGACTTGAGGACACGGGGATGGGGAAGGGTAAGCTGGGACGAAGTGTAAGGGCATGAAGAACCTAGGGGCAAGATGGGAATAAAGATGCAGACCTACTAGAGAATGGACTTGAGGACATGGGGAGGGGGAAGGGTAAGCTGGGACAAAGTGAGAGTGGCATGGACATATCTACACTACCAAATGTAAACTCCATAGCTAGTGGGAAGCAGCCGCATAGCACAGGGAGATCAGCTCGGTGCTTTGTGATCACCTAGAGGGGTGGGATAGGGAAGGTGGGAGGGAGGGAGACGCAAGAGGGAAGAGATATGGGGATATATGTATATGTATAGCTGATTCACTTTGGTATAAAGCAGAAACTAACACACCATTGTAAAGCAATTATACTCCAATAAAGATGTTAAAAAAAAAAAAACACCAAAAGACCTATTAACACGATTACATACATTTCAAATTGCTTTCTCCTTCAATTTCTCTTGCATCATTATATATTTTCCTTCCTTAATTAGGACAGTTTATTGTTATTTTGGAAGAACCAAAATCAACATAGGTAAATTTTAACATTCTATTATGTGCCAAACTAATGAAGAAAATTAATGAAAACATTCATATGTGATTATTAATCTTGTACACTTACAAAGCCTCCCAAAGTACTAGGGTGATTTTAGTTATAGACAGTACAGTTCGTTAAAAGTTTCAGTGGTAAATAATCTATACCACCACAGCCTTACTGCTTTGAGAACTTTAATCATACTTCCAGTATTTGGTGATTATATTAAAAGATGTATTGAAGTATGGGGAAAGAGTTTTTTAACCCAGAATCTTTATCATATAGTTGGTTATATAGTACATTTTCAATACTTATTATGTACTGTTTTCATTTTATGAGGGGTATTTGGTATTGTATATTTGTGTGGGTGTGGGTGTGTATTTCCTTATTATGGATTGATTTTACCTGAAAATCAATGTTCCTTGCAATCAAAATAGTCTCAGATATTTGGTAACTTTTAGCATATAATTTAAAAATCTGTGATTTAACAACTACCGAAGTATACATCTATCATATGTCATGATAGTTAAAGCACGTCAGAAAGCCTCAGTATCACCGTGTAGTAATGTCAGCACAGGCATTAAAGTCTTCCTGGGAGCATGGGTGACTCAGCAGAGTTTCTAAACTGCTGTGACTCAAAACATCAGTTACTGACTCAGTACTTACCACACTCAAATTGACAGGAGTGTTTGCGTTTGGTACTGGCTGGTTGTAGAGTGATTTGAGAGTTTCATGCAAATCATCTTCCTAGAGTTAAAAAAAAAAAAAAAAAAAAAGTACATTTTATAAATGAAATAGGAACTAAGTAAATACAATTAAAACTACTTGACAAAATCATTCACTGTGCCTACTCACTTCAGATGTGTTATATACAGGCAGAGCCTGGAGATACGGTGGGTTCAGTTCCAGACTACCACAATTAAGCAAATATAGCCATAACGTGAGTCTCCTGCATTTTTCAGTATCCTAGAGCACATAAAAGTTATGTTTACACTACACTGTAGTATATTAAATGTCCAATACCATTATGTCTAACAAAAACAATGCCATACCTTAATTTAAGATACTTTATTGCTAAACAGTGCTAACCATCATCTGGGCCTCCAGCAAGTCAGGATCTTCTCACTGGTGGAGGGTTTGCCTTGGTGTTGACGCCGCTGACTGATGAGGCTGGTGGGGCCGAGGGGCGGGGTCGCCGCGGCAGTTTCTTCAAACGAGACAATCAACTTCGCTGCATCAACGGACTCTCCCTCTCATCGGCGGTCTGCGATGCTGTTTGACAGCACTTTACTCACAGTAGAGCTTATTTCAAAGCTGGAGTCAGTCATCTCAAACCCTGCCGCTGCTTCATCAACTAAGCTCATGTTATATTCCGAATCCTTTGTTGTCATTTCAACAATCGTCACAGCATCTTCACCAGGAGTAGATTCCATCTCAAGAAATTACTTTCTTTGCTCATCCATAAGAAACAACTCCTCAACTGTTACAGTTTTATCATGAGATTGCAGCAATTCAGTCACATGTCATTTCAACAATCGTCACAGCATCTTCACCAGGAGTAGATTCCATCTCAGAAAGCCACTTTCTTTGCTCATCCATAAAGAAGCGATTCTTCTTCTGTTCAAGTTTTATCGTGAGATTGTAGCAATTTTCCCATCTTCAGGCTCCACTTCTAATTCTCATTTCCTTGCTATTTCTACCACATCTGCGGTTACTTCCTCCAGTCAAGTCTTGAATCCCCCCAACTCAAAGTCATCCAATAGGGTTGGAATCAACTTATTCAAGCTCCAGTGAATATTGATATTTTACCTCTTCCCATGAACCAAAAGTGTTCTTAATGGCATCTAAAATGGTGAATCCTTCCCAGAGGGTTTTCAATTTACTGTGCCCGGATCCATCAGAGGAATCACTATCCGTGGCAGCTACAGTCTCCTGGAATGTATTTCTTAAATAATAAGACTTACTAATAAATTTAAAAATGATAAATATGATAAATATAAACATAAATTTAAAATAACGATAATAATAAATAAAAGTCAAAATTACTCCTTGATCAACGGGCTGAAGATGGATGCTGTGTTAGCAGGCGTGAAGAAAACAATAATCTTGTTGTCCATTTCCATCAGAGCCCTTGGGTGACCAGGTGCACTGTCAGTGAACAGTAATATTTTGAAAGGAATTTTTTTCTGAGCAGGAGGTCTCAACAGTGGGTTTAAAATATTCAGTAAACCATGCTGTAAACAGATGTGCTGTCATCCAGGCTTTGTTGTTCCATTTATAGAGCACAGGCAGAGTAGATTCAGCATAATTCTTAAGGGTCCTAGGATTTACAGAATAATAAATGAGCATTGGCTTCAACTTAAAGTCACCAGCTGCACTAGCCCCTAAGGAGAGAGTCAGCCTGTCCTTTGACGCTTTGAAAAGTAGGCACTGACTTCTCCTCTCCAGCTATGAAAGTCCTAGATGGCATCTTCTTCCAATAGAAGGCTGTTTCCTCTCGTTTAGTGCAACCACCTTCATTAATTATCTTAGGAGATCTCCTGGATAACTCGCTGCAGCTTCTACATCAGCACTTGCTGCTTCACCTTGCACTTTATGTTAAAGAGATGGCTTCTGTCCTTAAACCTTATTAAACCAACCTCTGCCAGTTTCAGTCTTTCCTTCTGCAGCCTCTTCACCCCTCTCAGCCTTTGAAGAGTTGAAGAGAGGTACGATCTTGCTGTGGATGAGGCTTTGGCTTAAAGGAATGTTGTGGCTCCTTTGATCTTCTATCTAGACCACTAAAACTTTCTCCATATCAGCAATAAGTCTGTTTTGCTTTCTTACCATTCATGTGTTCACTGAAGTAGTGCTTTTAATTTGCTTCAAGAACTTTTCCTGTGCATTCGCAACCTGGCTAACTATTGAGTGCAGAGGAACGCTTGCATTTTCCATTTTAATTTTAAAATCACAAACCTAGTTTTTAAGAAATAGGTACAATTTAAGTAAGATTATTGTACTAAGATGCAACTTTGATGCAAGATGCAAATATTCTAAATACTTCTTTTCTAAGTAGCTCTTAGTTACTACTTGCCCCATGATAAATGGGATTACATAAAATATATAACACATCTACTTTATGGGATTTGTACAGTAATAATGTACCTTGATGTGCACACTCACTTTTCTGAATTACACATACAAATCCAGTAATAAATACGTGAAGGTAGCTTCTCATATACATAGTTATTTTTATTCTCTCTTAAAATGTTTATGTTGGGAGAATAAACCAAAGGTAAAGGCAGCTGTTCAAAGAAGTTAATCATTCATTTTAGGGACATGGATACAAGACACACATGACTTCTCACAATTTCTCTTATAAGTTGACTATGAAAACTTAATACTTAGATCTCTACAAATTCTTGCAAAAGTGTGTACTCAAAACTGCCTATTTTCATTCGTGTATATATGTCAATGCTACTCTCACTTCACCCCAGCTTCCCCCTCTCCCCCGTGTCCTCCATTCTCTACGTCTATGAATGTAAAATAGATAGCTAGTGGGAAGCAGCTGCATAGCACAGGGAGATCAGCTCTGTGCTTTGTGACCACCAAGAGGGGTGGGATAGGGAGGGTGGGAGGGAGACACAAGAGGGAGGGGATATGGGGATATATGTATGCATATCGCTGATTCACTTTGTTGTACATCAGAAACTAACACAGTATTGTGAAGCAGTTATACTCCAATAAAGATCTATTAAGGAGAGGTCTGGAGTTGGCAGAGTGAAAACAGCCTGAAGGGGCTAGTGCGCCACGGCTAGCCGGGAGGGAGTCCGGTTGAAGTCTGGAGCTGCCGAAGAGGCAAGAGACCTTTTCTTCCCTCTTTGCTTCCTGGTGCGCGAGGAGAGGGGTTTAAGAGCGCCGCTTAAAGGAGCTCCAGAAACGGGCGCGAGCCGCGGCTGTCGGCG
>NC_041217.1:4351671-4395698 GCF_002837175.3 Physeter macrocephalus | reverse complement strand
ACTTTGTTGTAAAGGAGAAACTAACACACTATTGTAAAACAGTTATACTCCAATAAAGATGTTAAAAAAAAAAAAATAAAAAAAAATAAAAAAAAAGATCTATTAAAAAAAACAAAACTGCCTATTTGAAATTCTCTTTAGAATGACCTAAAAAGGACTCTAAAGCATTCATCACTTGACCATTTAAGCAATGAAATATACCACAGGATATTCTGGATGATACTGATGTTCTGTGTATACAAAATTCTTACGGAAACAAATTTTTTTAAAGTCTAGCTTTTAAGAATCCTTTGTAGCTGCCTAATGCTGATCAGGTAAGGATAACTGACTGTGAATCTAAATTCCAATCTAAATACCCTGTGGCACTGAATTAACAATGAAAAGAAAAATTATTACACTCATAGATTTACTTCCAGTTATTAATACTGTGAACTTATAATATTTTTTTCCTCTAATTAGGAACACAAATGTAGTCTCCCTCACTTCCTGTCTTCAGGAAACCACAGTATGTTTTTTTACATCTTCCAGTACTACATATGGTCTCAGGGAGCATATGACATACAATAAGTATTAAGTTTCTGAAGGTAACATATTCAAAAGTTGGACAACGAATACAATTAATGTTGGTTCCATGTGTTTACTCAAAAACACAAAGAACAAGAAACTATCATGAAGTAGAATTCTGGTTTTGAGTTTTCAATGCAATAATTGAATACTGTTATTTCCAGTTAGTTTCTTAGGAAAATGAATGACTGAATAGCTTAAATATAAAATTGTTCAAGTGTAAAATGACCTTCTCATGAATATTTCACAGAATTAAGCATATCAAGTGTAGAGAGGGAAATGTTTACACACACAGCACACGCACACAAACCCTGGACTTTTGACAAATGCTAAAAACATGCTATTACGTTATAATAATAAAATTTGATTGCCAAATTAGGAGATTGCTCACTAGAAGAGTAAAAGAAGTGTCTTAATTTATTAATAATTCATTTAAATTCTGTTTAATAAAAAGTATCTGGAGTAGTATTTATATTGAGTTTAGGTCTGTTTTTAAAGATATTTACACTGAATCTTAAAAGATGAGTGTTCTACCATTGCTCTAGGAAATTTAAGTGGCTCCAAATAATTGGATAGTATATTGTGTGTCAAAAGTGGGAGCAGATAAGCCAGGAAGGACTATCAGATGCCAGATCATGAAGCTTCTAATATGTCAAGCTGCACACGTTTAGATTTTATTCTAAGGAAAAGAAGGAGCCACTGAGAGGATTATAAGCAAGCAGTAAAATGATATAATCAGGTTTCAGAAAGATCATTCTTAGAGATCAGAATATGGTGGTACTTACAACTAAGAATGTGTATAAGATGTCCATAAGTAATTTCTAGAGAGAAGAGAAAAGAAAACTAAGAACATAAGAACACCAAAATTCTAGGTGTAGATAAAGGAAAAAGTTCAAAGAAAGACTGAGGCTATAACTAAAAGCAAAGAAAAGACAATGTCAGATGACCAAACAAAATACAGTCTCAAGTGTGGAGGAGTATCAAGTAAGAATTTAAGCAGATAGCCAGAGACCAGAAAATATACCCTACATTTCAAAATTAGAAAGCAACAACAGGCAATCATTGCAGATTTTTTTTAAACATTTATTTGAATTAAATTGCATCAAATAGCATAGCTAATATCTTAGTAAATTAGTCCTTATTTAAAATAGGGAAGAATGATTAAGGGGAAAATTTACAAACTATCATCCCAGAGAAGTTCATTAATTCAAAGCAAACTTCAGTTTCTGTTTTGTTTTTATTTTTAAGAAAAAAGGATAAAGATGTAAAGATAAATATGAGCTAAAGCTATAAAATTCTTAGAAGAAAAAAAGAAAGCTTCATGACATTGGATTTGAAAATTATTTCCTGACATGACACCAAAAGCACAAGGCAACAAAAGACAAAAACAGATAAACTGGACTTCATGAAAGTTAAAAACTTTTGTGCATCAAAGGACACTATCAACAAAGTAAAAAGACAACCCACAGAATGGGAGAAAATATTTGCAAATCATATATCTGATAAAGGATTAATATGAATATGTAAATAACTCCCACTCCGCAACAACAAGATGAAGACACGATTAAAAAATAGCAAAGGACTTGAATAAATAATTCTCCAAAGAAGATATACAATGACCAATAAGCACATGAAAAGACTCTATATCGCTAATGTTTAGGGAAATGCACATGAAAGCCACAATCATATACCACTTCACACCCATTAGGATGGCCATTATAAAAACAAAACAAAACGAAAACGAAAACAAAAAATAACTGCTGGGGAGGATATGGGGAAACTGGAACCCTGTGCATTGCTCGTGGGAATGTAAATTGATGCACCCACTGTGGAAAATGTTATGGCAGTTCTCCAAAAAGTTAAACACGGAATTACCACGTTATTCAGCGGTTCTACTTCTGGGTATATACTCAAAAGAATACACAGACTCAAACAGTTATTTGTACACCCACGTTCACAGCAGCTTTGTTCACAACAGCTGATAGGTGGAAGCAACACAAGTGTTCATCTAAATATGAATGAATAAACAAAATGTGGTGTGTTAATAACGGAATATTATTCACCCTTAAACAGGGAGGAAATTCTGACATATACTACAACGTGGATGAACTCTGAAACATGAAGTGAAATAAGCCAGTCACAGAAGGACCTATATTGTATCATCCTACTTATACGAGGTACATGGTCTGATGCAGACAGACAAAAAGTAGTACGATGGTTGTTGCCAGGGACCTGGCAAGGGCAGGGAGGAATGGGAAGTTGCTGTTTAATGGGTAGAGAGATTCAATTTGGGAAGTAAAAAGGTTGCAAAGATGATGGTATTGATGACTGCAGAACAATGTGAATGTATTTAATGGTACAGAACTGTACACTTAAAGACAGTTAAAATGGTACATTTCATGTTAGGTGTATTTTACCACAATTTTTAAAATGGAGAAAAAACATGACTTACCAGTTCCTTAGCCAAGTAATCTGCCAGAGTATTTAGAAGCTTGTAATATACTTCAAACCATGGCAGGTAACTGTAAAAAAAAAAAAACAAAAACAAAAAAAACTTTAAAAATGCGTGTGTGTGTGTGTGTGTGTGTGTGTGTGTGTGTGTGTATATATATGTATCATTTAGAATCAAGAAACAAGATGGCAAAATAAACATCAAATCTAGATTATTTAAAACAGGTTGATCCTGGAGGGCAAAAAAGATCTATACCCATGTTCTCTTTACTGTTACAGTAAAATTTTACATATAATCTACTATTAGTTTTCATAAAGTACTCAGAATCCAAAGTTCCATTATAAAGGTTATTCATTACACACTTCTATTTTATGTTAGCAGCACCGAAAAGCACTTAATTCCATTGCGTGGCATGCATGGTATGAGTGGCACCAAAAGCACTCATAAAATCAAAATTAACCACTGTAATAAGATAATATCAAATAAAAACTAATTTTAAAAAGCTTTTAAAACAAAGATATAATCATTTCTTTTTAAATATTACTGAATTAAGTGTATAAAAAACAGAATTATGTGCTTATTAATTAAATCAATTCTTCGGAAATTGATGTTTACATAGGATGGTAAATTTCAAAATAAATATCAATACAAGTAAGAAAGCCTATTTTAAAAAGTGTAAATATTATAACTAGCATTTAAGTATCAAAAACACATATAATTTAAAAATCATTTTGATTCATCTTGCTAGACACAAATATAATTAATTTTATGAAAGCAAAATACTAAATCCAAAAATCAATCGTACAAAATAAAATCTGTACTCCTTTTCAACAAATTAAGGTATGTATATTTAAAATCTATCCAAAGTTTTTAATTGTTTATTAAAATGTACACTTTTCACATATAAGAAGACTAAATCACAAAACACACCAGTGTAGTTAATTATCAGTTAACAAATACTCATTTTTTTCTTCAGAGAATGACTACTTTTTAAGAGAAAAAAGTGTGATACTTTTACTACACGATTATATACTGACAAGAGTACAGATACACAAAACAGATTTAATAATCAATGACTAGAGCTTAGAAAAACAGCATTGTTTCTGCATTTTTTTCATATAATGTCTGATTTATTAGTGAACATGAATGATGCTTTTTAATTAGGGGTAGCCTAAAGTCATAACAAAAGAACAGTCAGGTAAACGACAGTATCCTTACTCAGCAGAATGCTGTAGAGTTCTTTAAAATGATCATTATAAATAGTAAGTAATGATATAAAAGATGCCTATCATGTTTAAAAATATCTACCAACTTTTCATTAAATCTAGCATATTGAGTAGTACATCCATTTATCTCTGTGCCCTTTGGAAATGCCACTAAAATGACTGTAAATAAATAAAAAGGGTATAAATTAATGAGGACAAGACAAATGCAATAGAAAGCAACACAGGTGAATGGCTTTGTAAAGGTGGTAAGCAAGCAAAGAATAACCGACTTTGCGGAAAAGAGAAACCAAAACCTGAGCGTCAACAGAAGGGAAAATGACCATTAGCCAACAGACTGGCCCCCACAGGATCCTGAAACACTGACCTGGGAATCTCTCAAAGGAAGAAAACACCCCAAAGGCCCTATATTTTCTTGTGAAACCAACCACTGCACATACAATGATGCTAATTCAGTTTAGTGCCTCTATCTTAAATATAAATTAACGGTCCAACCACCAGATATTTGAGGAAATACAGACATCAATACAAACATAAAAGGAACTCCAAGTAAACAAAGACAATACAAACATCAGGTGAAAGTTTCAAAAATTATCATTAATATCCAGAGGAGCTGAATAAAGAACAGGATGCTTCTATTTTTTTTATTGTTCTAATCTAGTATTTATTTTATTTCATTTTATTTTTTATTTTTTAACATCTTTATTGGAGTATAATTGCTTTACAATGGTGTTAGTTTCTGCTTTACACCAAAGTGAATCAGTTATACATATACATATGTTCCCATTCTCTTCCCTCTTACGTCACCCTCCCTCCCACCCCACTAGGTGGTCACAAAGCACCGAGCTGCTCTCCCTGTGCTATGCAGCTGCTTCCCACTAGCTATCTATTTTACGTTTGGTAGTGTATATATGGAAGCAACCTAAGTGTCCATCAACAGATGAATGGATAAAGAAGATGTGGCACATATATACAATGGAATATTACTCAGCCATAAAAAGAAACGAAATTGAGTTATTTGTAGTGAGGTGGATGGACCTAGAGTCTGTCATACAGAGTGAAGTAAGTCAGAAAGAGAAAAACAAATACCATATGCTAACACATATATATGGAATCTAAGGGAAAAAAAAAAGGTCATGAAGAACCTAGGGGCAAGATGGGAAGAACAGGATGCTTTTAAACAAAATGAAATCTAAAAAAGGAGAAAGAAGTGAAAAAATAAATTTTTAGACAATAAGAACAAGTTCTTAGAAATTCAAAATACAAATGCTGAAAAAAATTAAAGTCAATAGAAAGATTAGAAACTAAATGACAAATATCTCCTAGGAACTAGGATAAAGAGATAAACTGATAGAAAATAAGAGTAAATATTAAAATATCAGTGTATCAATCTCGACTATCATGTAGTTGACTAATAGTGGTTCTAAAAAAAAAAGAGGGGGAAAAAAGAAATGAAAATTTCTTTTTAAAAATTACTAGAAAAATCCCAGAACTTTAGACATGAGTTTCCACATTGAAAGTGCCACCAGGGTAACTGTAAAATAAATGAGCCAAACCAGAGTATCACAGTGAAATTCCAGAACAGGGGTGAAAGAAAAGCACCTAAGAATTTCCAAAGAGACAAAACAGGTAGCGTACAAAGGCATCAAATGCAAAATGTCCCTGAACCTCTGTCTCAACAGCAATTCTGGGAAGTCAGAAGATAATGCCTCCAAAAGGCAGAGGTAAAATCCCTTGCAACCTAGAATTCTTTGTCCAGAGAAACTATCAATCAAGTTTGGGGACAGACTAATAGCAGTTTCAGTCTTTCTAGAACTCAAACATTTACCTTCTCCATAATATTCTTGGGAAGCAACAAAATGGAAGAGTGAAGCAGAAAGGAGGAATACGGGGATATAGAGACAAGAAATTGAATTCCAGGGAAGAACAGGTAAGTCCGAGGATAAATGTGCCAACGCCTGGTGAGCAACCAGTCCAAATGGAAACAGGAATGAGGGCCTTGGGTAGGATTTTCTGGGACAGGGGGTTGCAACAAGCTGACAGCCTCATGTGGGAGTCTGGGAAAACATGGGTGAGTATGTGCCAAAGCTCTGACGGTTTGGGAAAAATCTGAGAATCAGAGGTTAGTATAGGTAATCTCAATTTTCACGTTTAAATTACTCAACTCTTCTAACCCTAGTGCTTAGATAGCTAATCTACTTTCTACCGTATCTTTCGCTTACAAAAAAAAAAAAAACCTTGAACATTACTAATACTGTTTTTAGATTATCAACTCAATATCATGCAAATTACCACATCGTGTTTTCCATACTCATTATAACTCAATGAAATAATTTTCATGGAGGATGTCCTGCCAAGACACACTGTAGTTCCTTGGATACAGTACAATTTCTTTCATTTGAAGTCATTTCATAGTCACATTTCAACTTTTAACAGCCTGAAGAAATTGCTATTTCAAGAAAATGTCAATGCGTTATGTAATTCAGATCTATATGCTCAAGATGAGATGAGACCTAATCTATTCAAGGAACATGCAGGTCTGTTTCTATCCTGCTCTCAGGAATCTTAAGATAAAGCAAGATTTATTGACTTTAGGTGGTTTGCATGTCTACCTGTTAATCCTTATATTGTCATTTTCACCTCACTCAAATAATGTGGAACCTTGTTTAAACTTCCTTCCTGGTTCACTATAAAAATAAGATATGTAATAAATATCTCATAATTATAAGTTATTGCAAAGTGAGAGAATCTTTTTTTTCTAGACCAAATGTTCTGGTTTTCTCATCTTTACATTATTACTTTTCATTGATTATCTTCCCCTTCCAATTTCTTTTCAAATTATGAAAACAAACTGGAATCCAATTTGTCATTAAAAAGCTAGTTTATACCAAAAAAAAAAAACAATTTATTTGTAAGGTTATGGACCTGTTTTTGAAAATGAAACAAACTGAATTAATAATTGATTAACAGTCAGTTTACTTTTCAAAATTTAACAGTGCTAGGTATTTTGGTATCGTTTTATAATTACTATTATTTTTTATTATCGCCAAGAATACTTTCAACTGCATTGCATCCTGACACCAGGCTATGTTTGTTCTTTATACAGGGATGCTGGATTTTGTTCTCATGTTCATTCAACTCTTGACTCTATTATATATAGATCACTGCTATAAATCAGACTAATATAATTTTTTAACTATTACAACAAGGCTTACACCTATGAGATATTTCTCACAGTGATCTCTAAGGCTCCATAATGCTTAGTTATTTCTGTTTGGACAGTAAGACTTACTAGTCAGGCCTATGCCCATCTAGAGAGTAGAGAGCAGAATCTAAGAATCAGAGATTCCACACGTTAAAATAATTGGAAGTACAGAGAATAAAACTTCTTAGGCACTAACTATATGTATGAAAATAACGCTAGGTACTTTATACGTGTTCTCTCATTTAATTCTTATAATAATCCTATGATGTATATTTGACTAAACTAAGGTAAAACAACTTATCCAGGGTCACAAAGCTACCAAATGGCAAGCCTGAGATTAGAACTCTGACTGAGCAATACAAGCTCCGGGGTCTACCAATCACCCAATACAGGCGTGTGCTTCTATAACACCCAGCCTTTGAATAAGCATTGTCCAATGACCAGATGTTTTCAGGGAGCTGCAGAAAATGTGACAAAATTCATTCATTCTGGTCTAATCTTAAATCAGCCTACTTATAATTTCTATACACTAAAGTAAATTCTATCTTCTAAAATTTGTTTAACTAATGTTCAGAGCATTACCTTCCTTTCTGCCTCTTAAATTATATTTTATTCCTATGGGCAAATTTCCCAGCAGATAAACATCTGTTTAATTTGATTCTTTCATTTCACAGATTGGTAATTCCTTCCAATTATAGATTTTAGTACTGCTTATACGTTCATCACTGTGGATAAAAATTTTGAAAAGGGTATGTCCTGCAACATGGTACGAGATCTCTGCCCAAACAACATAAATCTATCAACATCTAAGTACATTTTGATCAAGAAGAAGACTCAGAACTGCATTATCTATTGTCTAGCCAACACTTTTCTCTCTATATAATGTGTTCATGAGAGACGATGGGACAGACTCTTTCAAATTTCTACAACAGCACTGCCTGATACACCAGTAAGAACCATCGCCATAAAGAACTGAGTTTAGTTACACACAATGTGCTTTGTGAACATGTACTGGTTCTTGGTGATAACTAGCTCCTTTTTAAGAGTACACATCATTCATGTTCTTTTTAATGAAAACATCACTTGTATCCAAGTGGAACTACTCTGTAACCTAGTCACGCTCTTAGGATGTCAAGGAAACAGGGCCATTTTCCGTTGCAAATAAACAACAGCATCCAGAGCGGAGGGTGCAAACTGGCTACATGCAGACATATCCAGCCCACAGTCATATTCTGTTTGGGCAACGCACCATTGTTGCTGTTGAACTGAGTAAGTGGCCAACTTCTAAATCAGATAATTCACTTAAAAATCTAGATTTCTTCTCTTAAAAATCAAAAGAACTGGCAATACTGGTTACGCTTTTTGTTTATTTTAACTTTGCAACAAATACCTAAAGGTGGGTAACAGCTTCTGTCTTTGGATGGGGCATGTGCTATTTATTTGGATCACCCCAATTTCCTACTGTCAGCCAAACTTGCTTATCTCATTTTAGGCCCTCACCTTGTCCCTACAGGTGACTGAACTCACAACCCCTGGTGCGGAGCAACATTCAACAGGAAGTCCTGCTCACTTTTTTATATGACAAGAAAATGGTCCAGGGCACACAGGGTGGTCAATAATTCAAATATTTTAACAAGATTCCATTGCACACTTTAAAGATAAAACATGTGCCAAAAACTACATATACACACACATATATAAAATAAATACGATAAATTATACAAGCTTACCTTGCTCAGGTAAGAAATGTTATTCTCATGTTTTTATTTTTGTGGTTTCTTAGATAATTTTCAAACAACATATGTTCAAAGCAATTAATTTTTAACTAACGTATAAGCTCCTAAGCTGATTATCATTAAGTTAAAATAGTTTTCACTAAATTTTACAGTCCCAATCTGTTTTTGTACAACCAAACACAAAAATCCCAGAAAGTTTTTAAAAATGTATTCAACATATAAGGACTAAATAAGATACTTTACTTGAATTTTATAAAACTGAAAATGTAATTCTTTAACAAAGGATTCCTGGGACTCTCATAGTCTTGTAAACATACATAAATGTAAAACAAATACATGAAGGCCAATTATTTTAAAACGAGAAGTCAAAGTCCTTAATTTTTCGTAAAGACATAAGGCAAAGGACAGATGTATATGTAAAGCCATGAGTCCACTTAGCGGCAGGGAGACTTCCCTCACACTTGTGCTTCCACTATCGAGCTGAAAAAACTTTTACATCCAAAAGTCAAAGGTTAAATAAAGGAAAGGAAATGTTTTTTGTCAAATAGTCAGGTAACCACTAACAGTCTAAGTGATCAGCACTTCCAGTAATCAAATAAAAGTAAGGAAACTGCCTTTCCGAAGAAAAATGTCTAATGCCTAGAGGCTGTTTTTCTGCCTGGAAAAATTGACACAAAGTGTGTAAAACTGAAACATTCTGCTTCTAAGGGACTTGCTTCAAGGAAGAGTGTGAAAGCCTCAGGTTGGGTATGAGTTACAGGGGAGGGGGGCAGGGAGGACTATGAAGGCCCCAAACTCCGGACTGTCTTCCTTATGAAAGTATTGCATTTTGAACCCTTGGCGACAACTTTATAGTTGTAAAATTATGTTAATCAAATTAGGGAAAAAGTTATTTCTTGCATTTTTGCTATTATACGAAAGCAATTCTAAATACAAACGACGACATGATTTAAATTAGTAATATCTCAGGGTATTTTTGAAATCTTGTTAAAGTAGGAGAGACATGCCATAGAAAAGGCTAAAAGCATACAAAATTCACAATTAAATATTGACTTTTATATTAAATAAACCTGAATTCTAATATTTCTTCTAAAAAGTGAATGAAACAAATACAAATTAAATACACCTACTTTCAAAACTTATAATAGCATAAATCCAGTCGAAGAAGAACCCATGGTTTTGAGAGCACTGTGTGCGAATTTTCTAGCTTAGAACTCTAAGGTAAATCTAAATTACTTTCAAGTCTTATAATGGCATCATGCAGGATGAAAAGTAGCTTTAAAGCTTTATGTGAAAATTTTCTAGCTCATAACTCTAAGGCATAGAGTAGTTTTTATTAATAATGTATATAAATCACTTAGCAAAATGCTTGGCTTATAGTAAACAAACACTAAATGATGTTGCTATTAACTTATTTGTTATTATTAGTATTATCATTGTCCTCTCTAACCTAAAAGTCTTTGCTATGCAAGAAATCCAACAGAGTTATTTTTTGCTTTTCTAATGAAAATTTACTACCAATTTGTATTTAATTTTACTTTGTATTAAAAAATCTTAAACATCCTTAAATGTATCCCATTTTCATTATGCCTACTCTTTAGGGACCTAAAATATTTTAAACTGTTCGATATCAACAAAAACTCAAGAGATATTTATACTTTTCTTTTAAAATTTAGATCATTAAAACACAAACTCAAACATTAGAAGGCAAAATAAATGAAGAGTTTTTTGGTTTTTTTGGTTCTTTTTAAATGAAGAGTTTTTTGATGAAGATATAGTTGATCACAATTTTTAAAAAATTAGTGTTTAACAGGATATAAAGACAACAGGAGAAATTATTAATTTCTATCTAAGAATCTTAAATCACTGATACTAAAAATGACCTCTGAATAATCAATCCAGTATTATCTCGCAACAGAATAACTAGAAATGTAGTGTGTTTCAATATAAATGCACTAATTTTTCACAAAAGACAGCTTCAAGAAAAAGATGCTAAAATTTTTTCATATTTGAAAGTCATAATATACTCCAGGTAAAGAAATAAGTAACTAATTTTAAAAACTATAATCAGAAAGGAAATCATCTTTGTGCTAAATCTCAACTTTTAAGAAAAAAAAGTGAAATGACCAATTGTCAGATTAAGCATGTACAAAAATTCTCAGCACTTGCAGTGGATAATATGAAAGCCACACAAGTTTTTTCAATTTATTAACTGCTTCTATATATATTCATTCACTTTACCAACTGTGAATAAACACTACAGTTAAATATTTAGTTTGCTAGCCAATAGAAAGATTTATAAATGTGTCTTAACAAGTCATGGAAGTTAAGCCTAGAATGAATACCAAAATTTAAGCAATGGTTATGTTTTACAAATATAAGTGCCTTTACTTTCTTTTTCTTTATTTTCTTCCAATTCTTCTATAGTAAAATATATTACTTTTGTTAACAGAAAAGCATGGTTAAAGACTTATATTTCTGTGTCTTGCTTATTCAACTATTTTGTCACTTTTCTCAATAAATTTTAGCCCTATGAATGCTTAATTCTAAGAAGCCTTAGAATTTAGGACTTAGAATTAAGGCTGAATTCTAAGGGGACCAGGACATTCCCAAAACACTGAATGCAAACATTACTCTAAAGCCCTGGCAGCCACCAGTGAACACTCAGAACACCAACAGAGGTGGTCTTCTCTCACAGAACCCCTGGAAGCAGCAGAGTTTGGAATTCAAGAAATTGACCTTTAAATGAAGAGACCTGATTGCCCCAACCAATCGCATGAATAATTCGTTTGCTACGTCTACCTTTTCCCTTCCCACAACCCTCCAAAAATGACTACTTAAATTCTAAGTCTTGGTTTCATATGAAGCTAAACAAACTTTCTCCTACTACATCTTAAGGATACGATGAAATTGAGCGTTGTTGGAAGAGAGAAAATAATAGGAAATAAACTGTAGGTGTAGTCACATTTCTCCTGTCCTCTCACAAAGCATTTCCACCACGTTGAACGTTCTGTGTTGAAATTACAGAAAAACACTAATATCTGGCTCTAAGATGGTGCTGGGAAGGTCACCTCACAAGTACTATTTTTTTCTCTTCCAAAGATCATTCTTTTGCACTGTGATCCCAAATTTCAAGCGTGTAGAATGAAATGCCTGTTCCCTCCCCATTCTTAATTCTGTTAGTCAACAATGACCAGCTGCTGCCTTGGGAGTATCTCCCCGAAAACACACTTGTAGGACCATTTCCTGTCCTGGATGTCTTACCTGACAAAAGATGATCTGGGTAAATTCCCACACATTTTTAATATGCTCTTTATATAGTCCTGACATCTCAGAATTTTACAGCAGGAAAAACTGATTAAAATTACTTTTGCTCACTGCAAAAAGTAGATGAATGCTGAAGTGTACAAAATAAAAGACTTAGAGATCTACCCTTCTGTAAGTATATACAATCATATATTAATATATAAATCTGTTATTGACTACTCCTTAAAATATACACATTTATATATACATATAACTTGTTCTTTACAAACATAAGAACACACTATAAATATTACCTTGAAACTTTTCATCATTTCACAATATATCATAAACATTTCTCCAAGTCAGTACCTGTGTGTATAATTTTTCCTAACAGATAAATAATATTCCATTGTACTAGTCATTAATTCATTACTGTATTTATTCAACAAATATCTATTAAGAGTTTACGATTGTAGGTACTGGGAATACAAGGCATCAGTGAACAGCACAGACAGCATTCTGGCAGGGAGGGGCACCCAGTGGAGCCTGGGGAATCAGTCCCTCCTGAGAGACATCTACGTCCAGTGGTTATGCTCTTATAAACCATGTCATAATAAATAACTTTGCTCACACCTCACTACTCACCACTGGGAAATTCCTGAGATTTAAATTTCAAGAACTGGAAGTAACTGAGTCAAGGAGAAGGAGACTTTAAAACTCTGATAGATATTTTTAAATTCCCCTTCAAAAAGTCATGTCATTTTACAGTCCTACAAGCAGCACATGAAATATCTATTTCCCCTAATGTTTTTTTTTTTTTAGTTTTTCATTTCTGCCCATCGTAATGTGCTCGTTTCTTTTACCTTTAATAAGGCTGAGCATCATTCGTAGGTGTGTGTGTGTGTGTGTGTGTGTGTGTATATATATATACACACACATATATATGTATATATATGCTATTCACATTTCCTCTGTGAATATGCTGTTCAGATGCTTTACGTATTTTTCTATTGGGTTGTTTCTCTCTCTTATTATACTCTATGGTGATTAACTCTCTGTCACAGTGGTTGTAAATACAGTCCTACCAGCTTATTATTGGAATATTCAATTTCCTTACTATATTTGTCACCAAACAGAAGTTTTCGTCATTACGTAGTCAAAAGATGCCAACGTTTTTGGCTTTGGGATTCAACGTCAGGATTCAAAGGCTCTCACGGTTACAGTAGTTTTAAAAAATCAACAACAATCTCTTCTAGCACATTTAGAGTTCCAGCCTTCCTTTCAACACTTATAAAGTGAAATCTAAAGCGCTGAAGCCTCAGCGTAGTCCATGGACAAACCAGAACCCAAAACACCATTATTCCTCTCACTATAGCACTCACCGAGACTTGCCAAAATTATTTTCACAGACATACACCGATTACACCTTAAAATAGGTATTTACCTACCCATCACAACCTTCTAAATAAATTGCTGAATTTGATTATATTTTAATTCTCTGTTCTCTAATTTACTGGCTATTCTCTAAATTGGCTATTCTCAAAGAACACCCTTGCATACTACTTTCCAGGACAATGACTGAGACATGCCATTAACATCTATGAGATGGCAGTCTTTTAATTTTCTAGGAAAAAATAAGCTGTAGGATAGAATTTTCTCAATTTAAGATTCTCATTCTCCTCCACGATTTTTTCATAAAGTTTTGATACCTACTATTTCCTATCTACCGGAAAGCACCGTCAAATAACAAAAATAAAAGGAACATTTACTCTCTTTAAAAAGACTAAATAACCAATAATGCTTATTGTGAAAGGTTTTCTTTATTGGCATAGACGATTTTTTTGTTTTTTATTACATTGAGATAACTGAACCATATTTTCTGCAGGCAAGACTATTCTTAATGCAGAGAACTACAACATTCAAGTCTTCTTCCACCCAGACGAGTTTGAGAACTACATAAAAATAACCTGATTATGGTAACTGCTCTAGAATCTGTTTCCTACAAATTAATGACAACTGGTTTGTAGATACAGACACTATACTAATCCTTCAATCATTTAACAAATAGCTATAGTTCATATTTTGTGTAAATATTTCGAGGTTAACAATGGCTTTCCTAAATTGAAACAGAAATGGCTAAGAATGTTTATTCTACAAGCCCATTCATAGGGACTATTGTGAAAATTTAAAAACTACTTGCTAATTATTAATAGCTTCATTGTATTCAAAGTATGTTAAGAGTTCAAAACAAGGAGGAAGATTTAGACTCTTTAATTATGGATATCAGGAACTCACTTTGGAGGCAGTGAGGTAAGCTGTAAAATAGATTCAAATATTACATAAGAATGAGGTCTATAACTTACTCTCAAATGGGTCAGCAAAAACAATACTACAACAGAGAGAGAGACACACAGAATTTGGGGGTGTGCACATGTGTGCGTGTACACTGAGAGTGGGGGGCGGTGGGGAGAGACAGAAGCAGGTTAACAACTGTGAATCTAGGGGATGTGTAGACAAGAGCTCATGGTACTATTCTCGAAACTTTTCTGTAAATTTGACTTTTTAATGAAAAGATTTAAAAATTCATAGAGAAAAATTAGAAAGCACGTACAGCTTCAGTCTTTCCATTAGGGCCAACTTTTCTTGGGCAGAGTGTGTAAGATGACAGTCCCCTTTAAAGTGTAGCTTTGGAACTTTCAGCATGAAGCACAAGGATAAAAGGAGATGCCCCCACCCACTTTCCACATGGTCACTCCCCACCCCGCTGCCCAAACAACTGGCTTCAAGCTAGAAGAATCAGCCTACAGCTTGAAGCACAACACTCTTCTGGATAAAACGTTAACTTTTAAGTACAACTGTTGCAGAAGAAAAAGTTGTGCCTACAGAAAGAAAGAGGCACATCCACATTCTATTACTTATAAAGCAGTTAAACATTTACTTTTGAATAAAGATTGAAAAAAATTCTCCAACCCTTAACAAATATTCTGAGTAGAATTGATAACTTAACCCTCAAAGAATGAGAGGAATGTAGCTAAACAGCAAATGAACAGAGCAGACATCAATTTTATACCAAAGTTCTCTTGCAATACTTTAATTATTAAATTCAATGTTAATTCTTTTACTATAAACATTTCTATAGAATCTAGCTTGACCAATATCCATATTATAATCACAGTATAGAGTCCTATTTGTATAGAACACACCTACATTTCCGAGTCACCAGGACATATTAAAGGGAAGCTAACCTTCAGGACCGTCCTCCTCAGCACTAGCAACTCAAACCCAAGGTCCACAGACAGTGACGCGCTCTCAGCTGTCTGCCGAGTGAGTCCAGGCCAACCAGGTAAGTGATGGAGGCGGACGGGCAGGGCTTGTGAAGCAAGCAGACTCCTGACACAAGGAGACACCTGCCGCCCAGCACCAGCTCAGTGGTGCTGGGACAGCAAGACCAGCACCAGCAAAAGGAACGAGAAACGTGAACTTTATGCAAAATTTCTCTAAAATTTATAAGGTTAGAAACACCTTCTAAAATTTCTGAAACACCATGTGGCCAAATAAAACACCTCTAAACACTTCTGCCCAGAATCACCAGTTTGCAACCTTTACCTTCAACCAACAATTCACTTTCAAAAATCCAAGTTCTGGGTCAGCAATAGAACACATATTAACTTAACTGAATTTTTTGCATGCTACTTAATATGTGAAGCATATATCATCAGACCTCGTATCTTAATTTTTCAAAAATAAACCCACAAAAACTAATCTTTAAAAGGGTCAATTCTAACACAACACTGTAAATCAACTATACTTCAACAGAATAATTTTTTTTAAAAAAAGAGCCAATTCTTTGAAGCAAAATTCTACTGTTACTGGTAAATCTTTAAACCGAATTGATGCCATATATAGAGAGTAAATAAAATTATTTTTCAACTTAGTTGAATTTAAAGAAAACAATTTAAAAAATATATAAGCACATTTTGAAGCATCCCAAGCATAGCAAAGTACAAACGAAAGACACCGTTAATCTATCGTGCCTCCAGTTTTATTTCTTACTACAAATACTTACCTGAGGATGCATAAGCAGATTTTCCCTCCTGATTTGAGTCGGCAGAATCCAAATCTCTGTTTACTCTCAATGTCTGTCAGTACAAAGGCAAAGTGCTGTCCGACTTGATTCTGAGACACTCTATAAAATACAGTAGTATTATAACACTTTAAGCCCTGTGTGAGAATTTTCTTAAAGAAAAAAGCAAATGCAAGAATAGATGTATGTGTGGCATTGTTTTCACCTTTCCAATCAGTCGGTTCTCAAAGCTAGAATGACGTTTTAAAAACTAAAATGAGTGTGAAATGTGTAAACTAAATCATGAAGCAAGTACCAAAACAGGTTGTAACGCCTCATGGGCTGAGCAATTCTGCATATTCTAACCCCTTACCAGGGCTACCAGGGAATCATAAGGTATCTCACCGTAAGGTTTCACATGCTTGAAGTACTTATCAAATAGTTCATAAATTCCGCACGTACTACTAACGGAACCGGCGCCGTGAGAAGCCGGTCATGTGACGGTCCGTCCGCCCCTCCCCAGCCTCTCCTCCGGGTGACTCCGAGGCCGCTCACACAGCAAAGCGTACTGCTGCACAGCCCACTGGCAGCCACCGGCAACTCTGTTTAACTGCTTCTTCTGTTGACATTCTCACCCAATAAAGTACCATACAAATTACTGTTGGCATTTTTTTTAGCATTCTCTTCTAGAGCTACCTGTATCCCCGTAATAAATTTCCAAGTACAAAATAAGACTACGATTTCTATAAAGAAAGCTTACTACAAAGAGTCTGAGCTGACGTGAACTAAGTATCATCATCCGTGTCACACTGCCATGTAAGGTGCGGTATAAATCATTACGCTGAATCTTTACTATTATTTAAAATATACGAATATATTTCCTGTTACTGGCCATAACTTTGCCACTAGACAACAATAACTGAACATCTGCTTCCTTGTTCCAGAATAAAGTTTGCAGGACACCTAAACTTTGGCTTTGAAATAGCCACAGGAATCATGTACGAGGAAACAAGCTACTTACCCCTACCGCACCAATGCCACAAATCATTTTCAACTGTCAGGAAATACTGCAGCTCAAATGCTGAACATTTGACAAACACGCTTTTACGGGGACAGGTTTGGTTTTGGTTCTTTAACTTTCACAAACTTCAGAAACAACCTCTAGCGTCTACTGTGCCCTCTAGTGCCCAACGTTCACAATTTACTGCCGTAGCTTTTCTTCCTTTATCTCCTCTTTGCTATTAATTTGGAAATTGCAACTTTAGCAGGCACAAGTGGTTCCCCAGAAAAGAGGTAAAACAAGGGGCACCATTCACCAGCCGTACTTATTAGTATCAATTAGCCCATCGTTCGAAAGGCTTTTATCTTTAACACTGTAAAATTTTAGATTTTTACTCATCTTTACTTTTAGCAAAATATTTTCCTAAAGTAAATTTTCTTTTAATATCACCTCACAGCATACCCTTAAAAAAACTGATAATAGGGTATGAAAATCACATGAAAAACAATAAATGATCTGTTATTATGCTCAAAGGGTTATATATTCTGTGACATTCCAGCTACACACAGGTAATACTCTATTCATTCAGCATTTGTTCAGTAAAATACAAACATAATGAGATTTTCAAAACTGCTAGGTAAGAGGGTTTCTCTTCAGCCTTCCATAATATTGCACTATTTCTATAAAGCTATTCTTGGGAGACAACCCGCCATGAGTTTTACAATATCACACAGATGGTCTTTTCAATCAGGGTGAAGTGAGACAGAAACCAGGATATATACGTCTAATTTTAAAAGACACAATTCTAAGGCTCTGATAAAGGACATATTAATGTTTTTTCTCCTAGTGCTTACAACACGTACCTGAAGAACAAAAGGAAGAAATGGAACCTTAAGACTAATCCTAACTGGCCACAGTGGAATAAACAGAAGATATGATGATTTAGAAGCCTTCTCCATTTCAAATATTATTTAATTTTGAACCTTTAGTCTTTTTTGTTAGAGGCAATGGGGAAAAAAATACGTTTCATTTTATAAAGAAAACACATGTAATAATTTTAAAGTGCTCACTGAGATAGGCTAAGGTTATTTTAAATGATGACTTATACTGTACCTTTCAACGTCAAAGGGGAAACAGAACTTTGGCACAGTCTGTAGTACTTCCTGCAAATGCAAAAAACAAAAAAGAAAGCTTTAGAATATTTTTAAAGATGCAGTTAAAACTTTTTTGGAGACATTTTTTAGGAAAAAAAAGTTTGTCTTTTTCTTAAGAAAAATAACAGAGGTTCCTGGACTAAAATAATTGATTATTAAAAAGGAATTAAGTGTGTGCTTTGGCAGATTGCACTGACAATGCCACGGAAGCCCCAGGAGGGAAAGGCCTGGCCTGAAGGGTATTAACACCCCTCACATCCCCGCTGGGACTCCCTTCAACAAGGCCATATGGATTTTACAAGAAGCACCGCACCATATGGGTAAGCTGCGTCTGCTGCTGCTTGTACCGCAGAGTAGCCACAGGGACTTCTGACAGATCCTGGCTCAGAAATATAAATGTTGTTTCAATTAAAATGCAGGCAGAGAAAAGGGAATGAAGTTGGCAGCAATGAATTACTGAGAGGTATAACAACTCTACGTGCCCCAGAGTAAAATGGTACAAAAAAAAAAGGATTTTCTATAGCTAAAGAAACACATTTATATGTTGAACTCTTGGTAAATTCAACATCAGTAACACTAAGTTTAATCCCAAATAACACTCTTAAAGACACGTGCATCTAAAAATAAGCCTTCAATGTAAAACTACATAGCTTCTACTCTGTGCACTTTTATTTAAGAATTTCCTAATATGAAAATCAATGTTTTAATTAAGCATAGAAAATAACCTTACTGACTTGAAATCTGCAGTGATTTTATAGTTATTATAAAATAATTTTAAAAGCTTTTAGAAATCATATACATTAACAAGTATAACAAAATGCAGATAATTGTCAGATATTTGGCAAAAAAAACTGAAAAATATCTATTTTGTTAAATATGAAGAACAACTCAAAATTAACTCCTGTTATAGAGTCAGAATTGAAGATACCATCACACAAGTTTAAAGCCAGGCGATTTTACAAGAGAAAGCAGAGATTGATGAGGAGGCTTCATATTAAAAGAGTAAAAAGAGCAAATATCTTCATGCAGCAGCCACTCCCCAGCAAAAAGACGCCCTATCACTACCTCTCTACCAATAAAACTTACATTCAGAGAAATCATCAGTATATGAATATTAAGCCCTATACACAGTCACAGGATTGAGTGTTTTAAGCAGAATTTCTCACATTCTTTTAAAATGTAAACTGGTATAAAGTATCAAGTAAAAATAAACCATTGTAAAATTCCAATGCCAAAACCTAAGAAAGCTTCAAGATCCTTAAGTCCCTGAAGCTGAAAGAAAAGCATATGTAAAAAAGCTATCTTCTATCTTTACGGCAGGGTACCCAGGTTTGCTTATGAACATACACATTTGTAAGTACGAGCGCAAACCCCGTATTTAGAAACAGCTAACTGTTTTACTACTGACAGTGTTTTATTATCAATAAATGGAACTAAAAGAGCTGCTAAGCTTGAATTAATTCAAATTACTTAAACTGAAAACAGGACATTACAAAAGAGAACAGTTCATCTGACCACTGCTAATCCTTATCTTGTGTTGCAAAAAGTGAAGCCATTTCCCATATTTACAACACACGTGAACGCTCTTCAGATACTCCCCCTGCAAAGCTGTTCATATCATTTCTGTACCAATAAAGACAGTTATTCAAAATCCATTGTCTGCTTCCAAATACACCCGAATTAATAATATATTTCACATCGATTTTAAGACTCAAATAAAGACGAATGTTTCCCAGTTAGTTGCTCAATCGTTCACACCCTCCCCCTCCCTCCTTCCAGAAGCAACACACATGCACACACTTCTGCAAAACAGCCACGGCTCGCTCCCCAACTGGCAGAAGCATCCCTCAGGGGACAAGTCTTTAAACCTCCGCACTCTTTAAAATTCAACCAGCCAGCAGGTCTATAGACTAGTGTATAAACAGTATAGACAAAAAAATCCTCTCTCAGCTTATGTCAGTGACAAAGCAGCTCAGCAGTTGACTGTTCCTCCCCTGACAGTATAAGCTGGGCTTACACAGATCAATGGCTGCAAGTCCTACCTAGCTCCCAGGGCTCGGTTTTCTTCCTTAATTACAGGTGCTATTCAAACTGAGATTGAAAAAGAAGAGAGAGAGAGTGAGAGAGAGAGAGAGAGAGAGAGAGAGAGAGAGTTGGAGGGAGGAATAAAATACATGCAAAGAGCCTTTTGGATCCTTTTAACAAGGATGTTAATTGAAAACTGTACTTTTCTATTGATTAGAAGTGCTCATAAACTCTGGTATTTCCACCGCACTGTGTTCTTGATATGACACACACACACACACACACACACACACACACACACACACACATTCCTGGACTGGCATCCATAGATTATGTGAAAGGTCTAAGACAATACTCTTCAAAAGTTATGTTTCTCTATTCCTACAGGCTTTTGTTTTTATGAAATACCTAATTTCCTTAGGCAAGAAAAATTATCCGGGTTCTCAAAATCCTCTTAATTCTCTAAAATATGTTTTTACATAGAAAGAACACATTGACTAACATGTCAAATGTTAAAAACAGAAATAACAAAAAGAATGATATATTAATAGAATACAAAATTATGAATAGCAAAATACAAGAGGCAATAACACATATATCTGCATATGCCCTAAAAACAACAGGCCTACTACTATACAAATAAACTGACTTGGAAATATACAAATGACTGAAAACAAGGACTAATGCAAATTTACACACTGCGGTTTTTTGGTACTATATCCTGTATCTGCACTAATAAGCATTATGATCAAATTGATCGTGTAAGAGAGAAGAAACTGCTCGTGTTAAGAGTGGTATATTGACTCTCTATCCATGAGGTTACCATTGAGCATTATAAATTGATCAAATAAAAGAGGAAAGGAGCATTTAAGAATCTACTTTAAAAAAAAAAAAAAAAGCTGAAAAGTTTACCTCCTGATGAGAGTTCAGTAACTACAAAGGTCTTAGAATTTCTCTGAAAAAAATCTAAGAGGCAAGGAGACGCACCACTGTTAGGATCGGTACCTGTCTTCCTTGTCCTCATGGCTCCTTCCCCTGCCCTGCACTGAAATGCTGAGGTTCCAGCCAGTCCTCTCCACCGCACTCAGTAAATTATACCTGCCTAGGCAACCTCACCTACACCCACGGATTCAACTACAACTACCGAATGTCTTAGTCCTATAGCTCAGGTATCTCTGTGAACCCCAGGGTTACACCCCCAACTACTTTCTAGTACCAACCTCTGAACGTTCCCCGGACACCGCCAACTCAGAATGAACAACACTGCGGTCACTCCTTCAGTTTTACACTCCTCACCACCCAGAACGGCAGCACCGCCCACCCCGTTACCCAAACAAGCACACGGTAGTTGCCTAGACCTCTCCCTTTCCCTGACCCCCATATACAATCAATCATTCCTCAAATTCTGTTAGTTCAGCTTCATAACCGTCTGTCTCCAGGCCTTCTCAGTGGGACGGCAGAAAGAATTACACGCAAGATAGGAAGGTGCAAGATAACCACTTGGGAGGGTTTTACAAAGCACACTTGAGTGCCTACAGTAGGGGTCTTGGCTGTTTAACTTGGTTTGAATGGCACCTATAACTAAGGAATAAGACTCACTCTATCAGACAAGGGCGCCTACTGCACACAAGCAGTAGTTATCCTCTCACTGGAGAAGCGACACGGTGGTCTCTCGGGGACTGACCCAGCGGCCTCCTCTAGGACTCAGGAGTCCTCCAGCCTCCGGCCCTGCTGTCCGGAGTCTGCGGCTTGGTCCTCAGCCACCTCTACTAGCGGTCACAGAACGAGCTGCCAGAGCTCAGCGGACCACATGAAGACACCGCCGTATCCAGCGAAAGCTTCCTGCGGGCTCCTTCTAGCAGCGAGGAAACCTTTCCCAGGAGGCCCACCGGCTGACTCTCCCGTCGCAGCTGATCAGCCAGAAGGTGGCGGCCACTCCTAGACTAACCACGGGCAGGGCAAAGGTTACCCATGCTTAGCTTAGCCTTAGACTGCTTAGAGAAGTCGGAATTCAAACCCATCCATTTTCCACTGGCCGCAACACCTGTAATTAATTGTAAAGAGGCTTGAGCGAAGCGTCATCTTTAAGACTCCTCGCAGTAATTTTAATTAGATAAGAATTACAGTTCTACCAAAGTTCTCAGGAAAAATATACACGATATTGCATAAGGACAGTTTTCAAATATGCATAAATTTATTCATTTGAATAACACTTTCAGAATCCTTTTGTAAAAAGGGGGCTTTACTTATCAATTTTAATCTAATTTTTCACAAAGGCCACTGATTCCTAAAAAGACGGTTACTTAATTTTGAATATTATCTCCCAAAACAAATGAGAATTCATTAATACCATGTATTCACTCAACCTATTTGTGCTTTACATGGGGGAAAAATCAACTTTTTTTTCTCAAAAGAAATATTCACTTGAGCTACTTAGTGACAAGCAGGTTGCACAGCACACGACAGGGATTCCCAAACTGCACCTGAGCTGCTCCAGGGCACCACGGCACACGCACAGGGGTACTGCGAGATGCTTTAAGTTTCCAAGGAAACACAGCTACACTAACAGGGTGATTACATTGGGATGCATTTTATTAAAAGGTAGAACTACAATTATAACGTAAATTATACAGATAGCCTCTTTAAACATCGTCTTAACTTTCTGAAGTTTTTTAAGCTTGGAGACTCTATTTTAAACTTAGAGCCAAGGAATAACTATCAGAATAATTGAGACCACTGCAGGATTTTTCTCTTGGTTTTACTTTTATGTACTATTTCAATTAGAAGTAAATTTCTCTTTCATCCTTCTTCCTTAATTTAAGGAAAACACCAAGTCTGTGAATTCGGACACTAACAGTGTTTAGATTGTTAACGCTGATCAAGTTATTTTTCACTATCAAAAATTAAGAATGAATTTTTATTGTTGAAAGATTTAAATAACTGCCACGAAGCAAATACATTCGATGTGAAAGGAACCGTATTGGGCTTCCCTGGTGGCGCAGTGGTTGCGCGTCCGCCTGCCGATGCAGGGGAACCGGGTTCGCGCCCCGGTCTGGGAGGATCCCACATGCCGCGGGGCGGCTGGGCCCGTGAGCCATGGCCGCTGGGCCTGCGCGTCCGGAGCCTGTGCTCCGCAACGGGAGAGGCCGCAGCAGAGGGAGGCCCGCATACCACAAAAAAAAAAAAAAAAAAAGGAACCGTATTGTAGAAGTACGAATTTTGAGGAATTTGGTTCTATGTGTATCAGTCAGGTGATGAGAGCTCTGTACTCAACATTAGCTTAATCTAATGCCAATGAAAAAGCCTAGATTCAAAGCAGTACAGCGTGACGTTACCAAAAATACGTATACTGTACTTAACGATTAGATAGGTGGTTTACTTGGCAAATAAAAGGAATAATACATTTCCCTCATTAATTTAAGATAAAGAGAAGAATTCAAAAGGCATGAAAGTATATGTATATAAGCAAATGGGCTTCCAAAGTTTCTTTGTAAAAAATTCTATGCCAACCACCTTCAAATTTTTATGCCTACGTTAACACTCACTTTTAATCAGTGATTTGAATAACAATTATCCAACTCTAAGAAAAAGCCACCTAGGAAGACTCCCTTTCTTCTTCCCTAATAACCATGTAACCTCCCACTCCTTTCAGACTAATATACTTATTCTTTGCCTCACTCACCCCTATTTTAACTAGTAACATTTTCTAGATCAAAGGAAACACCTATATAATAAAATAGAGCACTGCCTATAATATTTATTTGCATTATAGACACTAAGCTACTTAAAAATGAATATCAAACTGCCATTAAATCAAGATAAGTAGAATTAAGATAAGTAGAAAAAAGCCTCAATTTTTAGAGAGAAACAAGTTTTACGCCAGTCAACTGATCCGCTACCATGACCCCAACCCACAGCTAGATGCTGTGGAGAGTAAAGGCAACGTGATTACTAACTTTCAGAGCTACGATGAGACCCCAGAAATAGGCACCGGCACACACCCACGAGGCAGCAGAGCCCAGTGGTCAGTGCACGGTGCTCTGGAGCCAGGAGGTGACACTCAGACCTGACTGTGCCAGCCCCCGGCTAAGCGCCCCCGTCACCACCTCTAGAAAACGTGCCAAAATGATCATCTATCTCGTAGTATTAAGTGAGGATTTACTTGGGATTTATATGAGGATTAAGTTTAAAATCCATGTAAAATGATTAGACAGTGTCAGGTACATAAACCCCACTGACAACTGTTAACTCTTTTATTAATTAGTTACTTATTTTAAAAACTCAAGTGTCATATGAATTCAAATGAAGAAGATACTTATTTATTCAACAAATGTTTACTAAATAACTACAACATTTAAGGTCCTGTGTCCAATGACCCATGCCAAAACATTAACATACTGAGATACAAAATACAAAGTATTATACTGAATAATTTATCTGCCTCCTTGGAAGATGGTTAACATATTTAATTAATATAGGTGCCTATGGATATAGATATAGATTGGAATATATTCAACTATTTCTGTTTAATCAAACACAATAGAAGCAAATCGGTTAACGCTGCAAAATCACACACTGATGTTTTCAGTATGTACAGGAGCTTACTTTGGGCTACCATCCTGGCTACGTCTTTGAATTAAAAATATCTTCAAAGAGTCACGCCAACAGACATTTTTCATTTAAGGGAGGGTTTACTAATAAAATTCTTTTTTCGTGTACTTATTTATTAATGCACTTAATAAGGATTAATTACCAACTCTGCACAAGGCACTGGCCAGCGTGAGGAACGAAGGACTTCCTGCTCCCTTCACCACCTCAAAGGGGGCTTCCCTGCAACTGTCCTGGCGAAGACACTGATAGAGACGCCCTTAGAAAACACATCCTCTTTGTAGCACTGCCCTTGATTACTGAATTATGTTTTCCATTTTCTTTAATTTTAAGTCACTCTTTGTTCTTTAACTTTACCTGGATTTTACATTTTCCGCAGTCTGGATTTTATATTTTCCCCAGTCCTGTGGACTGCCAGACCCTTGGTTCATATTATTTCTCATATTCTTCAGACTAGACCATGTGCAATCTTTCTGTCACTGTATTCATGTAAATATTCTCCATTCATTGGGTAAATCACACATTAAAGAATGTATTTTGCTGTTATGGATGACAAATGAGGTATGACATGTCCCAGAGAAGTAAACTACAATTATCCTTTTTTTTTTTTTTTTTGATCCTGCCTTGAACCTAGTTCAGAACTATGCCTGCACTGCTTGATTTTCCCTAGACAGTGAATCCTACGATAAACCAGATGGGAATCTTGTTTGTCTGATGCTTTAAGAAACAACAGAAACTTTAGTTTTAGAGCATAAATCAGGGACCCTACACTTTAGATGACTATTGTATTCTGGGAGCAACAGTACACATACTAATTATTTCTCTATACCTTGAAGGTCCCTGGAGTCTATAACGTCATCTAGTAGAAATGAGAATCACGGCGTCTTTTAAAAGTTTGGAAAAATCATAACTGACTATTTACCCATTTGGAGGCTTTGTCTGGAAGAACTAAATTATAATTACACAATTATAAAATACAGACTGTTCTATGAAGATTATTTACTTAGGTATAATGTCTAATCAGTACTAACTCATATTTACAAACAACATGAACTTATTTATATGAATAATTAATATGCTTATGGACATTTATGTTTATTCATTTAGCAAATATTTAACGTGTGAATAGCAATCAAAGACAATCACAATGTAATGTAATAAAAGCGTGGGTGGTAAAAGTGAAAAACACCAGGGAGTCTAGAAATCAGACATGTACACCAAATTTAGCAGGGGTGCTTCAGGAGGAGTGTGGTGGAGGTCCCAAGGGAAGAGATCTCATCTACTGCTAAACAGAGAGATACAGAGAGAACAAGAAGTTGGCCCGACTATTGTACAACGAGAGGGAGGTAGAGAGGAGTTAAGGGTGGTTTTCCCATCACAGGAAAGAATATTACACAAAGGTCCAGAAAGGTCTGGAGATGAGAAAGAACACGTACAAAGTCTGGGAGGATGATAAGAGAATGTGGCTTGAGAAATAAGCAGGGGACTGATTCTGTCATAAGGGCTTTAGGCCAATTAAGAAGTTCTGACGTGATGCAAAGAGTAGGGAAACCACCCCTCCTGGTCTGCCCAGAACCCTTTACACGCATCTTCTCGGCACAGTTATCGGTGGCAACCCCTTCTACTCTCAAAAGTGTCCCAGTTATAATTTATCATAACAGATATCAGAACAGTGGTGTCCTGGGGCTGTGGGAGTGGGCTAGCAGGCACAGGAAGTAACCAGGAAGCAGCAAGAGGGAACTTTCTGGAGTGACAGAAATAGTCCGCATCTTTAAAGGAATGTGGGTTACACAGGCGTAGGCATCTGTCAAAACTCATTTCACTGCACACTTGAGATCTGCATTGCACCATATACAAATTATCAGTGAAAAAGTAATAAATAAGTATCTCAGTTTGGACAATAAATCATGGTCACCCAACCTAAGAGAAACAGGGAAGCTTTGAAAGGTTTAAAGCAAGGGAGGGACATGACTGGACTTGAATTTTAGAAAGATCACTCTGACTACAGTTTGTAGAATGGGTTTTAAAAGGACAAGACTGAAGGCTGGAAAATCAAAGAGAAGGCTTTTGCAATCATCGAGGTGAGGAGTGGTGACCTGAAGTTAGACAGTGCAGCAGGAATGCAGAGAAGGTACAAAATTGAGATATAAACAAGAGTAAAAATGGAGGCGTCCAGGAGGTAGCTGGATAAAACGTCTGGTGCTCCAGAGAGAGAATCTGGCCTAGACAGAGACAAAGAAAGGGAATGGCACCGATTAAAAGATATGGAAGTGATAAGAGATAGGACTCTTTTACTGTCTGCTGTTATGGACAATTACTATTGTTCTTCATATTTTTATAGTCGCCTCAACAAGCAACTTTATTATAATATTCCCAAATCATGAAATCACTGTATTTTCTCAAAATCCTGTCTTTATTTTTCCAGTGATTTGTATCAAGATATACGTCATAGAGTACTCAACCACTTCTGGTATTATAATCACAGTATGTCATCAGTCAGTAACCAGAGATCAATGAAGTTAGTAGTGACCCAGAAAGTCCTAGTTGTTATAACTGACATGATCAATCAGAACAAACGAATCTCCAAAATCTTTGACGGTTTATTCAACTCTGGAGTTCTCCTAATGCCTAACCAGTGCCTGGCACATCATGCATGCTCTCAAAAAAAAAAACAAAACTGTTGGCCTCATATGAAATGACACTGTTTTAGCACCATCAGAATCAACCCACCTCAGTAGACGGTTCAAGGAAATGTGATTTAAGAGTCTGCGTGCTTTTTTTCTGATTATTTTCCCAAATAAAGATAGGATAAAATAATTGCTTACTCTGTGACAGGTTCTGACCTAAGCACTTAATACATGTTTATCTCATTTAACCCTTACAACAACCCATGTTTTATTCCCTTTTCTATGTGGAGGGAAAAAAAGAGGTGAAAGAGACTAAGTAATTTGCCCAAAGTCACACAGCTAACAAATGTTAGAGCTGGGATTTGAACTCACAGGCTGAAGCTTCTAACCGTTACTCCCCAAGCCATGCCTTTTTTTTCACTTTGTTTTCATGTAGGGTCCAACATATAATCAGCAGATGCCTGAATCCGATGCCTGCTTGGTCTCTATATGGTAGATATTGTCCATACATATGAAGAGTTAAGGGTATACAATTAATACTTCCGAACCAAAGTTCAGCTTGGCGTATGGAAAAATAAAGGGGGCCTAGATGTGAGGAAATCGCGGGAGAAGAGATGGGATAATATGTCATCACAAATGTGAGTCTTACCTGCTCTGGGTTGTTCTATGCCCTTGAAGTTAAGTCCTGAGGCAAAAAAGCAATGCTGCTTATGTCTTATTTATTACCACTGAAAATATTAGATTTACAGTATAAACATACATCTGATTTCTTTCAAGTAAGACTTACAAGGACTTAAGTAGATTCTTTCTCACAGAGGAGCAAAATACCAAGGAATTAAATTTGAAGCCTATTATTTAAAACCTGAAACAAAATCATCTGTCACTTATCACAACAAGGATCATACCAGAACAAGTAAATAATGCTCAAGTAACACAGGCAGGATGAGGTTAAACAAGGTTAAGAGTAACAGAGGGGCTGAGGATGGAGAGAGCATGCACTGATAATTATCTTAGGCTCAAGAGTAGGAACCTGCAGATCAGGCCAAAGCTGCCTCTACGTGGCGGCAGGTGAGGACGTGGAAAACTGCGGCTCAGATGGTAAACACCCCGGGTCACTGATGCCGTTAGCCATTCTATTCATGAAGTCTGCGAGACATTTTTATCCCCTTCAATTTAAAGCAGGAACTAAGTATTTAGTAATTAATATAAAACCTTCTTCAAATATAGCTAGCAAGCAGGATTAAAAATCAAGAATCTAGGAACTCTGTTCCTTTTTTTGTATTTTTAGGTCATCTTAAATTATACAAGATTTTTCCTTTATTAAAAAATGTACATGCCCATAATTTTTAATATGTCAAATTACAATTAAATTTGCAGCCAGGGCTTCCCTGGTGGCGCAGTGGTTGCGCGTCCGCCTGCCGATGCAGGGGAACCGGGTTCGCGCCCCGGTCTGGGAGGATCCCGCGTGCCGCGGAGCGGCTGGGCCCGTGAGCCATGGCCGCTGAGCCTGCGTGTCCGGAGCCTGTGCTCCGCAACGAGAGAGGCCACAGCAGAGGGAGGCCCGCATACAACAAAAACAAAACAAAACAAAACAAAACAAAACAAAACAAAAAATTTGCAGCCACAAGTGGTCTTTTTTTTTTGAATGGTTTGCTTCGTGAAATTCTAAGTAGAAACATTGTGAGCTATTATTTTGCAAACTTACTCTGCTCCCCACATCACAGAACATCTACCTCTTGGAATAAAAATTTAGTTCACACTCCCTGCTGATGTAATCTTTGGGCTCTTGCTGAGATTTTTAAGAAAAGGTGCCAATCTTGGTCTTAGTTCTTGTAATGCAGAACTCTTTCTATGAGAAATTCAACTGTGAACACTGGTTCTTTTCACACAGAGAAAGCCACCAAACAAGCCTCACCAAATAGCAATGAGTTTTCATCATTCCTAGTCTAGTCCACTTCGGCATAAATGACCTTAAGGAGAACACACAATTTGCTGAGTCTCTTGTCTTTACAATAAAGAGTCTCTTTATTTTACTCAATAAACCAGAAACTACACACACACACACACACACACACACACACACCCACAGAGTGAGAGTTATCTGATAAATTTTCTCAGTTAAGGACGGGTAGTTCTCTTGAATAAATGATCTAATACCTTCTATTTATTCTTTAAAATATATTACTGTATTGGAATATATGAAATATAAGGAGTATATATAAAAAACAGGAGTGACTTACTTGTAAAAGCAGACTAAGGTAAATTCAATAAAGTAGAGGCAACCTTTGGTCAGCTAAAAAGTAGACTAAAATAGTTCTTCCTCTCGCTGAAAACTGTCTTGCAAGTACGATGTAAGTCTATCACTGCTTGCTGTTGAGCCTTCTCAGCTTACAGTCACCAGTGATCACTAATTCCTACGTTTAATAGCTATTTTTCCAGTCTTTCTCATATTTGACCTCTGCAACGTGTAACACTGTACTCACTTAACGCGTGTTTATTCAACGCCGACCAGGTATGAGACATGTGGATTAAAGGCTGACAGTGACCTGCCCCTTGACTGAGGAAGTCAAGGTTTCTGCTCCCGAGCATCCTCCCCAGACGTCTGTCCCCACTTCATCCAGCTCTCCTCCTTGCTCCCCAGGCTATTTCGTGGCGCCTTCTCCACTGGTGTTCCCAGGGTTCCGTCTGCAGCTCTCACCTCTCCACGGGGAATCTAATCTCACTGCTACACAGCACGGATAAAGCCGGGATTCTCCAGCCAGAAGGCGAGGGTCAGAACCCAGTTCAGCTACTCAACAGCTGTGTGAAGCCACATCATACTCCTCTCCTGAACCCCAGCCGGCGGCGTCCAGCCGGAGGCGTCCTACTACTTAGGAGACATCCCTACCAGCTTACCTGGCACGTCCAAAACTGAAAACGTCCTCCCTCAAGACCTCCTCCCAAACGCCTTATTTCTACGCTTTTAAGCTAACTCTTTCCCAATCTCACTTTTCCCAAACTTCAGAATCAGGCAACAGTCTTTCTTTCATTGTATACAAACACATCACAAACTAGTTAAAACCACATGGACCCTGTGTCTGCATTCGCAAAAATGACCACTAGACTGCATTGCTGTCGCTTCTGATCAAACAGGCTAAGGATAAAGACGTATGTTAACGCTTAGTATTAGCTTACCAAGACAAGCTGCAATGTTATCACTTGTCTAGAAAAACACATATGAATAAACGTGTAACTATATATTTGAATAGCTAAGTTATAAAAGTAACAAAAAATAATTGATATTTTAAATGTAATATTCACCATCACATTTAGTTAAAATACTTAACCATATAACAACCATGAAGTTAATTTTCGAAATTAGGTCTATTTAAAGGCCAAACATTAATCAAACATTGTACACTACTTGATATATTTCTATGAAATATCATACCTAACATTATGTCTTTAAGATTTAAAGTCTAACATATGCAAAGTCTATTAAAATGCACATAATTTATCTCACTCAAAATGAAAATATATCTAATAAATAATACTATTCATCTGGCCTCTCCCTTAACATACAAATGCATTCCGTTTCTCCAAAACACAGCAGCTGGGAATGAAAAGAAAGATTTCAAATGATCATTCTCACATCATATTCCATCATCTTTTCTTCAGTTTTCCCTAGCTTTCCTTTGAGTCCCATTCTTTTACAAGGGGTCTCTTTTTAGATCAATCCATATTTCCATAATCCACACTGCTGTTTCCTCCTCTTCTCCCCAGGGTGGACTAACCCCCATATCCAGAACTATGGCTTACAACTGTCATTAAGCCTTATAACAATAACAAGATAACAAAAGAACGGGTGGGGATGAGGCTAGCTGGTACCATATGCTGATCAAGTTCAACATTTTCGGCTAACAGAGGATGTTTTTTAAATTTCAAAATTTTAATTGTGAATTGCTTTCGTATCTACTTATTCTCCCCAACTGTATTTCAGGCTTAAATTTTAAACACTGGTAAACAATCTGGCAATATTACTTTAATAGGGCTTATCTATTAATAATGTACTGAGAGGGGAGAGAAAATGGAAATAGCAAAATAAAAAGGTAAGGTAGCAATTTATGGTTGGCCGCTGATTCTCATAACCCACAAGTTTCACTCAACTTATACCTACTCCTAAAAAAGAAATTTCCCTGAAAGGCATTTTTTAAAGCACCTCACAGTTATAATGATTAAGATTATTGCAAAGTAACATACTCCACGTAAATTAATATTGACTTTATGTCAATTTGAAAGATTTTAATCTCTCCACCAAGTAACATCTGAAAACACGCTACTTTTGCTTCCATCCTTTGGTTCATAGTTAATTAATTTTAACTTCTTTTTAAGCTAAAAATAAAGAAAAATGTGAAATGTAACATTTTGAACTGGTAGAGAGACTTTCATGCCCCTATATTAAATTTAACTTTTTTTCCTCCTGATTTCAGGAGAATTGCTTCTGATTCATCAGCCTATGCTACATCATCTTGAAAAAAATTATTTCCTAACGCTTTCTCTCAAAGATTCAGAAGCCGTTATAGAACTAAATTCCAAAGTGACTTTTATCGAACGTTTAATGCTCAATACAAAGTAAGTTCTTGCGGAAACCACATTTATCTTTTTCAATCTGCATCATCTATTATTACTTAATTTCTATAGGTTGCTGAGTAATGCCAGACCTTCCAGGATTGGTCTAAATTATTTGCATAGTTAGAATATAATAATTTCACTGCTATAAAAATAAGTATAAAACCCCTCACCTCTAAGAGCTCATTAAAGTAAAACCTGTTCACCCTTCAGCAGAAAAATAAGGTCATTTTTTTCAGGAGCTTTCAAATTTTATTATCTAAAATGTATGCAAAAATATTCTTTTCAGTAGGAGTTTGCTAGATTACACAGTTCTGTATTCCAATAAATACCTCAGCTCTAAAGCAAAATTTCTCACTATGTTTTTCCAAATTAGTTTCCCTGTTTGCAATAAAACTTTTAAATTTTAACAGTAGAAAATATAAGACAAGCATGCAGGTAAAATAAGAACATGATCACATTTTGCCTTGAGCTTTCCAGCACTGCATTTACAAAGGAAACAAATCTTGCCTACATGAAGAAAGACAGAAAGATATAATTATTGGTGATGATCTTGGATTTAATTTTAAGCACTTTCCCACATGCTTGCCACTTATGTTTTATTATGATTCTTCTTTTTTTGACACAGGAATGTACAAAAGAGATAACACTGTGTATCTACAAAGCAAATTATAAGAAATAATTTATATTTTAGGCTTAAGATAAATCGTTGATAAAATGGAATATGAAACAAAGTATACAGTCTTGATATGATTATAATTCTCTTAAAATAGCCATCATCTCTCTTTATAAGATTTAATTTCATTAAAAATTAAATCAAAAATACATGTTCATAGATAATGGAAATATTCATAGTGGTAGTAAAATAAAAATTAACCATCACACATCAAAAACTGGTTCAAGACAATTTGTTCTTTCCACTTGGAAAAACAATAGTTGGTACAGAATGCAATTAAATTTTTTTTCTGTGCCTGATATAATCAACTGGTAGTATAAAATGACAGAATCAAATCCAAACAAGCAAAAAGAAAAATCCAGTTTTTAAAAATATCTGTAATTGTTTAAATATTTATTTTGAAAGTATTTAGATTTAATAAATTATTCCCAAATAATTTAGATTTTATGCTTGATGCAAGAAGCATAATTATAAAATGTCCAGCTATCAATTTACTGCAATTTCAAATCATGAAAGACTTTATTTATTGTGACCAAATCCCTTTAAAATTATTAAAAGAAATACTTTTTTGAAATGATGGATGTGTAAAAAATTTTTTTAAATAAAGAACAGGCATTCTTCCTAAACCATGCAGACCAACTACCAGATATTGCTGAACATGAAAACTGTATACAGTGCTGATGAGTATATTTGTTTTGGAATCAGCGAACTAGCTAGTTACCTACAACTACAAAAGACCTACAAAGATACAGCTGAAGGGTAAGATTTAAAATGTTCTTTTATTACTGTAGATTACATAGTTTCTTACTACTATTCGCTCAGAACTGTAATTCAAACTGTTGAATTCCACCAAGTTTTTTTAATTAGTTTCTACCAAGATTTGCTTAATTAATGGAATTTTCATTATTGTTGTAATTTAAAATAATTATGTAATATGTGCACGTTTCTCAGTGCATTACCAATGGCGTTTTTTAGTTACCTAGCATGGAAATCATACTAGTGTGTCAATATATATTGATTTTAAATTTTTTTTAACCTTCAACAGAAATGTGAGAGAGAGAGAAGGTACACACAGGCAGGTACTCGTCAGGAACAAACAGTGGTGGACCTACCAAACCTTCATGCCCGACCCCTCCACCGAGCCGCACCTTTTCATTCACGGTTTGATGAGTCCCTATTATATGTGTCATAACACCAGTCTGAAATCTTTCAAAATTTAATATTCTACACCCTCATATCTATTCTGCTTAGTAGGTTATCTTGCTCCTATTTTTCCAAGAAGGTTGAAATAATCTATAACGAGTTTACTCAACTTCCTTTTATCTATTCAACTAGTCATTCAAAATACATTTATTCAGACCTTATTATGTATGAGCCACTGTGCTAGACGTGGTGACTGAAAAATAAGAAGATACATACAGAGTAGGGGAGATAGAGACATTTGAAAAAAGAAAGAATGAAAATAAAACTGTAAAATATAGAGGTAAATGCAAGAGGCTACACAGAAGTACAGACAGGTTGCCTGGGAGGTCGGGAAAACCTTCAAAGAAGGATTAATTTTCAAGCTAAGGTCTAAGAATAAGTAGAACTCGACCCCCCCCCCCAAAAAAAAAAGGAGAAGAAGAAAACTTTTAATGAGCAGTAAAAACAGAAATGCCACCAAAAATAGAACCGGGATCTAGGAAAACCAGGGCAGGGCATGAAGGGAATTTGACCATGCCCTCCCATTTGCTGAATGCCTACCCTGGAGTTTGATGGAGCCAAGCATATAACTGATAGAATTCAAACTCCAATTTATACTCTCCAAAAAACAAAGTCTTTTATTTAATGCAAGAAATAAAATTCTAACGTCTTTAGCTATCACTCCACATCAATTCCAAATCACAAAATAATTTCATCATTCTGCGCTTCTAATACAATAGGGTGTCACAATCAGTTACCCTAACTATATATGACAGTATCCTCCACTCTTATCCTAAAAGAGGACCAACTCCAGGAATACACTCAGTGGTCGAGGAACAAGGCTTAAAGACACCCTTCCACGCACACCTGCCAAACACCAGCATCGCCACGCGAATATCAGAATGCAAGCAAAACACGCACCCGATGCCACAACTACATTCTCTTCCCAAATATCCTTCGAATGCCCGCGTAGAGACCTGTAAACCACTTTCCCTTTAGTGCTGCCCTCAATGCTGGTCTCTGATCACTCTCAGTCCCGGAAGTAATGAATGAAGATTCACACCCTTCAAGTACACCGCCTGCCCTGCCATTGTTCTGCATGTACCAACTGACAACAATTCGTGGGGAAGCAAGAGACGATAATGCAGTAGGACCAAGGCAGAACATCCAGGAGCAACCTTCCTCTCACATCCCACTACCCCTTTCTCGCAAGTCACGCCGGCATAAGAATGACAATCAAGAAGATTTAAGGGAAAAAGGTACTTTCAACCACCCTGAAACTGGGTCCTCCCAGAACACTGTCTTTTATCAATAAGCCCCTGCCATCAGTCTTCCTTCTTTCTGCTTATCTTAAAGAGGGAGGCACGCCTCACCACTGCCGTCCAAAGCTAAACCCTCCACGTGCAGCTGTGAGGCAATCTTGTGGGAACCGCCGTTACAACCTGCCCATTAGTACTACAGAACAGACAGTAGATTGTGAACAATTTTGTCTCCCCTACTGGACTATGGGGTCCTTCTGAGCTGACAACTTCTTGTATCTATCTTTATTTATCTAGTATTAGAAAAAAATAATGCATAGTGTGTGCAGGTAGTATTTGCCATCTCTGCCACTTCTTGCTACAGAAATTAGTTCTAGCTTCTGTCTTCAATCTCCTTTTAAAAGTGGCTTCTTGCTATTCTATATAAACATGGTCTTCCCTCCTCAAGCCTTTTAATCCTAGAAACTACCAAAATACACTAAACACTGCCATCACCAGCACAATTAGTCTAAACTTACAACTTCCCCTTCCTCACTGACCACTTACCTCTTAGCCTGTTTAAATGTGTGATGTCTTCCTTCCCAGAACATCTACACTGCATAGTGAGTAACTTTCATGGCACATATTACACCCAGCCTTCTGCTGGCATTATACGTAGAAGCAAATATGGTAAAAACAATAAGCAACCTGTGTCCCCCGTTTACAGAGGAGAAAATTGAACCTCAGAGAGTAAAAATGATTTCCTTGAAGTTGTACATTCAAGTTAGAAGTAGAAACAGAATAATAGTTCACTTCTGATTCCCAAACCAATCTTCCTCCCCAATAAGACGACTCCTGGAAGGCAAGGACCACACGTCTTTCTGTTTACAGCCTATGTTGCCAGACCAGTACCTTGCAAAAAAAAAAGAAAGTGTTCTATGAGTATTTTTAAGGCAGCTTTAGGTACATGCTAATTGCCTAGGTTAAGTAAACTTGTTCAATATTTGGCAAAATGTTCACCTCTGATATCATAAAGGTAACAACCAAAAATTTAACTAAAAAGGCCTTGTAAAATACAGCGCTGCTTTTAACAGTGTATCTTTCAGCTTCCTACCTATCTATATTATCTGTTCACTATGTAAAGTATACCTAAAAATATGATCAACATTGTTGGTGTCTGTGAGTCTCTACGTCTAGAATTCAGAAAGGCCTTTGCTTTTCCTGAGTTGGTGTGAAATGGCGCTCTATCTCCACAGAGTATCAACAAACTAGATTATAAAGTCGCACAAATTAAACTCCTGCACGTGGGTGTGTATAGCAGCTTTACTCATAATTGCCAAAACTTGGATGCAATCAAGCTGTGCTTCAGTAGGAACATGGATCAACTGTGGTATTTACGACAATGGAATATTTGTCAGCACGAAAAAGAAGTAAGCTACGAAGCCATAAAGAGACACGGAGGAACTTTAAGGAAACCTGAATGCATATTACTAAGTGAAAGAAGCCAATCTGAAAAGGCTACATACTGTATGGTTTCTCTGTATGATATTCTGGAAAAGGCAAAACTATGGAGACAATAAAAAGATGAGCGGTTGCTAGGGCTGGGGACAGCAGGGAGGAATAACTAGACAGAGCACAGAGAATTTTTAGGGAGTGAAAATACCCATATGCTATTATAATGATGGCTATGTCATTATACATTTGTCTAAACCCACAGACTGTACAACAGCAAGAGCAAACCCTAAGGTAAACTACGGACTTTGGGTCATTATGTATCAGTGTAGGTTCATCCTTGGTAAAGAGCGCACCATCTGGTAAATGATGCTGATAATGCCTGAGGCTATGCCAACGTGGGGCGGGGTAAATGCGAAATCACTGTACTTCCCTCTCAATTTTGTTGTGAACCTTAAGCTGCTCTAAAAAACAAAGTCCTTTACAAAAATTTTAACTAAATTAAAGAAGCGCTATTCTGATTGGCTTATAGAGAGAAATGAGCATAAACTGATTATTCCTAAAAGTCCTATAAAATAAGGAAACTGAACTTCTAATACTTCAGATGGACTAGACTTCAAAAAAATTCTTAGTGAAATCAAATTCACATAATTAAGGAAAATCCTTAGCAAACATCTAGTTTTATCAATTTAGTTTAATAAATATAGCTGGGACTTCTCTGATGTATCAATATTAAGTACAATATAAGCATGCATTCATTCTATTTGGGGTTGTTTTTCCTAAATGTATACAGGTTTGATGAACAAATGGCATACTGTTTAAGGTTACAAAAGGTGTAAATTTCTACTCAACCAAACTGTATCGTTATTCTCATAAGCTTTATTTCAACAGTAACTATATTTTGTAATGTATCTGCTAAAACATAATTTTGAAAACCTTTAGGTAACCAAAATATTGAACTGACATTGAGTTAGTCAAAGTATACTCACTATATTATACATTGTATGATACATTATATATAATGTATCATGAACCTAGATAATTTCTAAGATAGAATACTAAAAACACTGATTACTAAGCATATTTAAGTCTATATACTTTTTATTTTTTGTGTGCTGTGAAAAGCCTACACTTTTGGGTCATTTTAATAAACTTGTTCACTTTGGCCACTATACAGAGATGTAAATGGGAGGTGTGTGGCCTTAGAAAGTGGTATGATGGGTACCATGTCTGGTAGTCTTGTAAAATGCTTGTGCAGGACACAAGGTGCTAAGTTATCTGTCCCCCAAGTGTTTCTTGTTTTTTATTTTTCTGTGAAACAGAAGTTAGTTATTTAGGTTAAAAGTTATGATTAATATGAGTGGTTAAGACTACACTAGGAACAACAGTATCAGATAAATACAACCGTGTGTTCTGTTTTGTTCTTTCAAAGAACAGTTTTATCCTAAAACAGCGATTCTTGGGCTTTTTTTGTTTTTTACCTCTATACTCTTGGGACTTGCTGAGGATGGTGAAGAGCTAGTGTTTATGTAATAACTATTGAAATGTAGTGTATTAGAAATTAAAACTGATAAATGTTTAAAAGATACATGAATTCATTTGAAGATAGCAATCACGGATGCACTACATGTTAACACAAATGACACAATTATGACGGTGATGATTATGAAATTAGTGTGACCTTGCAGATCTCTGAGATACGCCTTGAAGTGTCAGTTTGTTCTCGACTACGACAGAGTACAATGAATAAAACTTAAAATGTTTGGTACTAGCTGACTGAAAAGAAGCCATAAAAATTTTTAAGGTTCACTCAGTTTTGATGGGCTTGCTTCCTTGGATTCCTGATTAACGCTTTCGCCTACAACATGAAAAGTTATCCTCACCTCCGTGTACCTACCTCTGAGACAGCCAGAACTCTGTGTCTTAACAGAACAGTTCTCTGTGCTTGATACTGACTTTACGATGTCTTCTATTATTCGGGCAGAGGGGGGAGGTACGAAAGTTCCTCGTTTACGAAAGAACTATTCAATTGTGTTACCGTCTATATTTACTTTTAAATATTTTATTGTCACTTTGATTAAACAGATAATCAAGTGTTGCTTCTTAGGCACCTATGGACCCCATCTTAATCAAACAGCCAAATCTTCTAACAACTTTTTAAATTTTGCCTTCCCAAACAGATTCTGAAGGCAGAAAAAAATCAAAAACTTTCAGGATATGTTTTCTAACTAAAACTATCTTGGAGATTTCCTAGAGATTCCCTGAAAATCACAGGAATGTGTACTCTTGGCTTATAAAATGAGATGCTAGAAGTAATTCAGTTTGTTTGATATGTTATTATCATAAGAGCTGTCTGATATAACTATTATTATTATTACACAAAAAGCTGGCAAATCAGAAGAGGTGCTTACCCTGCCCTAGGTTAAATTTGTACATGTAAATTTTATGAATATGAACATTTCAGAAATCACATGCTTTATGGGAAGTTTCCAGAGACATGCCAATGCCCCTGGTCTCCAGAATATGCTTTACTCTCCAGGAAAACAAGAGTCAAACTCTTATGAAATAGTTCTGCTGAATTTTCCTATACTTATCAGAATACTGGCAGTGCCTGATGATATTAGGCAACAATAGTATAACATTGCCAGTTATAATTTCAGTTATAATTCCACTTGGTCATAACCTTAGTTCTTTATTTTAAATTCTTTGTACCTTCTAAGCCAGTGGTTCCAAACTGGATATGCACCTTAGACTTACCCTTGAAGTTTTACAGAAGTATATTCGTCTAGGCCCTACTCCAGATATACTGAATCTCTTGACTTGATATTCTGGGTATACTCTTGCTATATTATGCCTCGGGATTATTGTATGTTATATCTCAAGATCTTTCCTCTATACATTTTGTTCACCCATTTTCATAAATCAGGCATAACCTGAACTGGCTCCTTCGAAAACAGGCTTACTTGTTGGTCTTACACACATTTTATCTAAAACTTTTTTTGAATGGCTTTATTATCTTCATTTTTCATACAACTGAAACAAATCTCCTTTTCCATATTTTATTTTTATTATGAACCCTCAGTAGATATTTCACACTTGAAAATAATCATTAATAAATTAACCATAGCCATTAAGTCTCTGTCATCTACGTAAAGTTTACTTTTGTTTCTGATACCCTGAGGACTGCCATAAATAAGCTAGAGGCCACAGCCTGTTTTCAACAAAGAAGGTCAGCCTCAGAGCTTTGTGGAAAGGGGTTGTATCAGGTACTTCAAACTCCTGACACTTCAAAGAACAGACTCTTGGGTACAGGTCTCTGAACTGACATCACTGAGACAACGTTCAGGCCATTCCACTGGACTGAGTCAGGATTTCCAAGGCTCTTTTAGTCAAGAAGCAGAAAGCTTCATGAAACTGCTAAGCCAAGATCCAGCAGAACAATAATTTACTGCACTGTGTTGGATAAACTAATGGAAATTTTATTGTTTGAAATATTGATGCTGTTTTAATGCCCTATTTTCTGGACATACAAGGAAGCCCTTTCCTCTCTTCCTAAGCTGTCTGTAACCCACAATAATTCTGTAAACCCTGCTTCTGTAAACTGAAATATAATGTTTAAATTACATCTAGTTCTCACTGATTCCTTCCCTCCCAGAATTCAGAAGCTCTTACTAAGTCCCTTTACTTTTCATTGCAATATTATTATTTGCATAAGTTTAATAAAAATCTGTCATTCACTTTACCAGGATATAATCGGAAAAACTGACTAACAGCCAAGGCCTTACTTCAAGTGTCCTTTTTGAGAAACATGCTTGTTTAATCGGCCATGTCAAGGCATTTGGAAAGAATAAAGGTTACCTATACTTAAGGAGCCCACAAAGCCCTCCCAGGAAACCTGGCCTAATGCCTGCCTGACAGTGTTAAAGAAGGTCCCCTCCTCACAGCCCAGGAACCTTAGCAAATCTTAAGTTTGAGAGGAATTCACGAATATTACAGGTAGTCCACATAAAATCTGGGAAAGATATTTTCTTGGACTTGGTTTCCTAGCTTTGGGATTATCTAGAAACAGACGCTTTTAAAAGTCTAATCTGAAATTCCTTATAAAAACTTCCAGAAAGAAGTTGATTCTGTAGATATAGTAATTGTTCTACACTGCATGGCCCTGGATATGTAAATTCATGGAGGCTTATCAGCTAAATTAACACTCCTGTCCTGCCTATGTAAATAATCAGGCCAAACCTAATGGGACTTGTGATCTAGAATAATCTTTGTTTGATATTATTCTGCTTGCCGGATACAGAGGAAGACTGCAGGGAAAAACTGTAAAACGTGAAATGGACCGAAGGCTACTGGCTGTCTTCAGTGGAAAACAAGCCATCGTCTGACACCCTCTTTCCAGGGCCCTGCGTTTCTCACTGTCTAAGCTATTCTATAATCCTGCAAGTTGTAGGTAAATGATAGCATCGCAAATGATATTTGTCCACAGACACGTCCGATGGAGGGACAGCTGATGCCCCTCCTCCCTCACCCCCCCATGTAAAAAAAGTCACTGAAAATTTATTACAGTATTCCCGATTTACCTATATAATTGTGATACTTTGAACTCTCCTTTGAATAGGTTATAGCATTCTACTGATGCCCCTGCCAGTTAACGAGTTAAAAAGATAAAACGCTTCCACAAAATAAAATCTTCTATTTGTATAGGAGTCACGATTATATTTTCTTTTAAAAATTATTCTTTAATACTAGTCTCAGAGATCGTTGGTCTAATGGGGTAAATAGAAAGTAAAGAGATGACAGATCTAAGTGTCATAACATGGGAAACATAAAATGCTGAGGGAACTCCGATGAGGTACATCCAATCCAGACCCATGACAAACAAAGGGCTTCTCGGAGGATATGACCTCCGAGCTGAGACCAGAAAGACAAGCAAAGGGGAGAGCAAGGAGGAGACTAGCATTTCAGGCTGAAGGACTCCCATGTTCAAAGGGAGAATGTAAACGGATGGTGGGTACATAAGGGAAACTGTTGTTCGCTATGAAATGCAGACCACTTTTGTATTAGACAACGGGAAAGGGAGACAGAAATATGAGGCTAAAGATATAAACAAAGGCCTTGAACAAAGGGCCTTGATCATGGTAAGAAGGCTGAACTTTATCTTGAAGGTGTCAGTGGGGAGAACTGAGTTCAATAAGCATTTAGTACAGCAGGCTCTGGAGTCACAATGGCTTGGAATAATGGCTCTGCTACTTATTGCTGTGTGACTCCTGCTGTATCAATTAAGTCCTCTGCAGTTCTGTTTCTTCATCTGTAAAATAGGAACTACAGTAGTCCCTTAGGCTCATACGGGTACTATAGGGATTAATTGGGCTAATACAGGTAAAGTAGTTAGAAAACTGCCTAGCACGTTGTAAGGAACCAGTGACAGTAGTGATGTTAGTAGCAGTATTTGCCCTTTAGTGAGATCATTTGTCTTACAGATCATTCTAGCTACACTGTGGAGAATACATTAAATAGGAACAAAAATGGAGGTGAAAAGGAGAGTTAGGAGGATGTGAATTAAGGAAAGGACTCTAGAAATAAAGAGAAATGGACAGATTTACAAGACATAAAAGAGGCGCAAGCAGTAAGATTTGATGACGGAGTACAGCAGCTGAGTGGGGGACACAGAAGTCAAAAATAAACATATAAAAGTCCATGGCTTGAGAAAGAAGCTTAAGTCGGAGCATTCACTGAAATAAGATGCACAAGAACAACTCCTCCACGTCAGGGAACGCAGTAAACCCCAAAACACAAAAAATGCCTACGGAACACAAAAAGAGGACTGCTTCGATAGATCACAGCAGGTAAAGCATCTAAGTTGTATTACAAAGGAAGTACATCAGAGAGATGGAAAACAGCATCTGAGACATACGAAATGGCCCAGAATCATGAAAGGCCTGCAGTTTGTGTGAAAGCAGGAAAAGTACTGCAAGAGTGAAGGGTTAAAGGTAAACAAGAAATATGACCGGGGGTCAGCGCCTCATCATCTTATTTTTCCTATCTAGAAACCAAGCAGATGGACCTAATGGTTTCTATGTGTTGGCCATTACTAGCAGAGGGTGGCCCCGTGGCCCTATGACTTCTGCTGGGAGCCATCCTGAAGATGGCTCTCATGCGACCGTCGAGGAGCCATATTTGCCGCCACAAAGTGTGTCTCTCTGGCAGAAGATTTATTCAGGCTGATTATTTTTAAGAAGCCAAGTCTCGGGAAGTTTTTCTTATTCCCTCCCCGGTAACTGCCTAAAAGAATTTAGAGGGAGGGCCTGTTCCCAGAATAGAGCCATCGCCAGAGATGCCTGCAAAGAAGACGGGCCAGGTGTGGCGGGGGAAGTAGACTAGAGAGGTCAGAGTCCACTCTGTGTCCCCTTGTCCCTGCCCGACCCAGCAAACACGTCTTTACCAAACAATTGCTTCTCCCTCTCCATGTGAACTGCTTTCCTCCCCTTTGAGGTCCCAAACCACGACCTCCAACATCCTCTTTTGTCTTTAGCTGAAGATGGTATTTATGGGGAGGGTTTCAGGCATTCTGGCCGCTTACTAGTCTTCCTGGGTCTCTCCCACGTGTACAAGTTATTAAACTTTTGTTTGATTCTTCTCCTGTTTAATCTGTTTCATGTCAATGTAATTCCTAAGCCAGCCAGAAGGACTTAGGAGGCTAGAGGAAAATTTCTTCTTCCCTGACACTATAAAATTATACATCTTTCTGGAGATCTATAAAGCAGTGAAATTCTCAAACTTGTTATCAAACTATAAAAACAATGCTCTAGGGATTCCCTGGTGGCGCAGTGGTTGCGCGTCCGCCTGCCGATGCAGGAGAACCGGGTTCGCTCCCCGGTCTGGGAGGATCCCACGTGCCGCGGAGCGGCTGGGCCCGTGAGCCATGGCCGCTGAGCCTGCGCGGCCGGAGCCTGTGCTCCGCAACGGGG
>NC_041217.1:4347565-4351383 GCF_002837175.3 Physeter macrocephalus | reverse complement strand
GCTGAGCCTGCGCGTCCGGAGCCTGTGCTCCGCAACGGGAGAGGCCCCAGCGGTGAGAGGCCTGCGTATCGCAAGAAAAAAAAACAAACAAAACAAAAGAAACAAAAAAAAAACCAGTTTTATCTATTCCTCATCATAAATTAATAAACGTTCGTGGCATTACAATATAACTATAAAACTATCGGCTCACATTTATGGAGTGCTTTCTATGTGCCAGGCACTATGCTTCGTAGATGTCATTCCTACCCTCACTTTGTCAGAGTAGCAAGGTCAGCCCTATTTTGCAGGTGAGGAACTAAGAGAGAGAAAACCCCTGCCGAAAGCAACACTTCCTGCAATCTGTGAATACAGAGCTGTGATGCAAACGCAAAGCTGCCCCCAGCATTTATAAGATTTCAGTTCTGACCACTCTCTAAAGGTATAGTGTGCTCCCAAAGACTGACTCTCCTCTCGCTCAAGAAATACAGACTAGCCATGGCCCTAAGAGGCCGATGGTACCTGAACGCAGCAAACCTATAGAAAAGTGAACCATGAAACAACAAGCAGAAAGTACCGGGGAAAAGTCAAGCATTGTGAAAAACCGCGTCAAGCTGTCAAGTGTGGGTGCGAGCAACGGGGATGTAAGAGCACTGGGGGCTTAGCCGGACCGCAGCAAAGAGAGACACACGCACTCATTTTACACAGACGTGGTGAGCTCACAAAGCGACAGGAGATGCTGCAATTAGTAGCAGCCTGGGTGGGAAGCCTTGCTCTGCATCCATCTCCTCAGCCACAGCTCTCAATGTATTGGCAAAACATAAATCTGCCATCAGCTAAATCTGTCTGTAAATCCTCAAATTCATTCACACCTTTTTATTTCCTAAGGTTGCAAACCCTCCATTTTTCCTAAATCCCCAAAGTCCCCTCCCATCACTGGCATGGAAAATAATTCAAGATTTCTCAAAGTGCCAAAAAGAAACACATTCTCTCTTCATTACTCTTCTCCACCCCACGTTCTCCCAAACACCTTTGCACGCAGTCTCTCTTTCCCCCCTTTACACCTGTAAAAAATTAATAAACAAAATGGGGTGGCCAGAAGGGGGAGCTCTCACACCCTGTGACCATGGTGGAACCCAACAGGAAGAAGAAATACGGTTCTTTCCTGCAAGGACTCAGCCAATGAAAAGCCACGGCCTCTTTGTTTACACAGCCCTCCTGACTTCCTCTCTCCTCGATAAAAGGTTCTCCTTCCCCTGTCACGCACGAACTTGCACCTGGCTCGCCGCGGTTGCAGGCCGCGAGCTGCAATTCTCTGCGGATCCCCAATAAAACCACCTTTGCTGCAGAAACATCTGGCAGTCTACTGGTTTCAGGTTAACACACTCCTCCTCTGCTTCATTCCTAATGTAACCAACTCTTTCAGGTCCTTCCTGCTCCTCAGCGGCACTCCTGCAAAGCCGACTCACTTCCTTGCCTCCAGTTTCTCCCACAACCAATCCATACTGAAATCTTTTCCAAATCAGTATTCCTAACAGACTTATCTTGTTACATATATATCACACTCTTCTTAAGTTCATTTGAAGGACCAACTCTTTAGCAAGGCCTTTCATTGTTGCCAAGACCCAGCCCAGTTTATGTTTATAGTTTCATCTCCTACCCTCCCACACAAAATTCTCCACTGTGCAAAAAACAACAACAAAAGTTAATTACAGCTCCCGAAATGTGATTTGGGTTGCCCCATATTGCCAAAAGAAGGGAAACACACGCAGAGAAGTATATAATAAGCCAACGCCTATGATGGACCAAGAGCTGTATGAGGTAGAACTAAAGGACTAAACAGATTGGTATCATTTCTTTGGATTAGACAACACACTGCTTTCAAATTATAAAGATACTGGGGGAGAAACTTCTAATAAACTTTTTCTAAAAGAACTAAAATAAGTGAGTAGGGTTTGGGTCAGCATTCCAAGCAGAAAGAATAATACAGCTTCCTTGCTCATAACACATGCTTCTCAGTTAGACCAACTTGCCCTCAAGTCTCAGCTAGCTCTGCCTCTTCTAAGCAGTGTGTTATCAGGCAAGTTTCTTACTCAAGTCTCAGTTTCAGGGCTGATACTATCTCTTAGCAGTACTGGGAGAATTTGAAGATAAAATCAGTTGTGCACATAAGCACCTAGCATAGTGCCTAGTACATGTTAAGAGCTAAATAAGGAGAGATTAAGAATTATTCTTACTGAAGCAGTCTCAGATCCAGTGAAAAGGCTGTTTAGGAAGAAGTAGACAATTAGTATAGGAAAGCAGTAAAAGGTAAGAAGGATGAGAAATATACAGAGAGTACTTGTGTCATCTGTAGTACTCAGAATATTCACCAAAAAGCATATAGCAAAACCATTCTTCAAGGCCCTTGGCTGGATTCCCAGATGAAGTTTTGTTTCTTTAAAAAGAAACTGAAGTAGTTAGACAAAGTGGTACCTAAAGCTCCTTTCAGCCCTAACCTTCAAGAAGTCTGTAAGCACCGCTGTGCCCTGGGATCCTGGGGGTTATGAACACTCATCACCATTACATGGTCAAATGCTTTTACGTTCTACTTAGTATGTGAGGGCTTATTAATGTTCCGCTGACCTCACAAATCTGGGACACCAAGCAACAGCTAAAACATCCCTGGCACCAGTTTACCTGTCACAAAGAGGAACTGCAGTAGCCGGTCTCACTGAGAAATTTACTGCCGCGGAACTCGGCAAGCACACTATCACCCTTATGTGACCCCAAAGTTAGGGGCCTTCATACACCCTAGGCATTCTCAGGGGCAGTTGAAGAGGCAGAAGTTAGAAAAGAAAAAAACAAAGAATCTGGACAGGAGGTTAGACCAGAGAGAACTAGAAAGACCGAGAGCAACAGGATTAATATTTCAAAACAGTAACATTAGTCAACAAGTGTCTAACCTAACTTCCCATTACTGGGAAACAAACCCAACTAAGCCTCATATGTACAAATCATGTCTTCACTGTGGGGACTTATTTTATATACTTAAGATACTTATAAATCTATTCTTTCTCCAAGGGGCTAAAAACAAATTAAGAGTACATGCTCTCTATTTATGTGAAAGAACAGTCAAGGACTGCACTAGATCTAATTAATATTTAACATGCTCATTTAACTCACTTTTTCGGTGACATTTCCTAATCTTCTATACTGATTTTCACATGTAGAAAATTATTCTTCCACATCAAAATCACATGTGTCTGTATATCTCTGAATGAACTGCTTTAAAATGAATACTTTTATCAGCTTTCATTTTGGTAAATTATGAGAATCATACCTGTGAACTTAACTTATGGTTAAGTTTGTAGTGTTATAATTTTATAATTTTAAGTGACAAGATTGTTTTACCCCATTTCTTTGTAGACAAAAAAAAAGGAACCTGCTCATCAGATTTCCAGGAGTACTTGTTTATATAAAAAGTTAAATTTGTATGGTTAACCATATAATTCACTTCAAAATGATAAATCCATAATATAAATTATAAAGATTTTTTAAACTTACATACATTATGTCAAAATAATTCATAGTTTTGGCTATACAAAATACTTAAGGAACTAGAGAATATTATAATTAAAATACAAATGCAATAAGTTCATTTCCAAGTCTCCCATTTTCTCTTAAGAAAACAAGCCATAGATAAGAATTATTTTAAAATAAGAAAATAGGGGCTTCCCTGGTGGCGCAGTGGTTGCGCGTCCGCCTGCCGATGCAGGGGAACCGGGTTCGCGCCCCGGTCTGGGAGGATCCCACGTGCCGCGGAGTGGCTGGGCCCGTGAGCCATGGCCGCTGGGCCTGCG